>NW_007741132.1:23208-26779 GCF_000696425.1 Galeopterus variegatus | reverse complement strand
GATTGACTTTAATATATGCTTGAAAATGTGCTTACATTCATTTAATATGTGTACATATAATCGATGCAGATTTTTAATGTTTTTTAGTGAGAAATTAAAAATGGGACGTTTGGCTTTTATTCTTTTCTATATGTGGGGTTTTATTAGCTTTTGTTTTGTTGCTATTTACAATCAAATAAATTATCCTTTTATTTACACAAATGGGAAAATTTGAATTGCTATTGAAAATAGCTATTAAAATTTGAAAAATTTAAGCTGCCAGATAAAAATCTAAAAGAACAACTTAAATATAATAATAAAAAAAAATCCAATAAACACAAAAGAAGGTACAAAAAGTGGGACAGGAAAAAAAGTGAGAGGAAAAATAGAAAACAAACAGCAAGATGGTCAATACTAAAACAAACTATATTAATAGTAACATTTTCTTTAAAAGGAGCAGGTCAGGAGAGGTGATAGCAATTCAATTCAAAAGGAAACTCTCTGAGAACTAAAGATACATCACCTGTCCAGGAATGATGATTTAAAGATGGCTGCCTGCCCAACAGAGTCCATGGAGTACCAGAAAAAGTGAGCAAAATATTTCCAGTGCTGAAAGAACAAATGAAACAGTCCACAGAATTGTATACCAGCAAAATTTTCTTTCCAAGCTAAGAAATGAGACATATCCACATACACAAACCTGAGACAGTTTGTCACTGAATTGTCAGTAATTTCTGTTGCTACAGGAAGTTCTACAGGCTGCAGGAAGTGGCTCTTGATGAAAACCGAGAATATCCGGTATGCCAAAAAAGCCCTGGATGGGAAGATTGAGATTGTGCCCTCTACTGACAGCAGTTAGTAATGGCAGTGGGCTGGAACTTCAGTCTTAAGAATTTATGTAGCATCACAACAGCTGCCCTGTATTACTGGTCTTGAGAGAGTCACTAAGCTTGGTCCAGAATCCAAGCAGGGGCCATAGCTCCATCTCCTTTCTCTTTTCATGACTTTTCTGGATTCTTTGTTTAGTTTAGTTTTGGTGGGTACAGTGATCTGGCCCCATGACCTTGGTGTTATAGGGCCCCACTCTAACAAACTGAGCTAATGGTCACCCCTAAACCCCCTCTCTTGGTGGAATGTATGTCAATGAATGTGTGGGCATGTTTTTAAACCTCCACAGGTAAAAATCCAAAAGAGAAATTCAAATCGAATAATTTCAAAATTTAACAACCACAAAGGTAGGTATAAAAAGAAGATCAGAACAATAAAAATTGATGGCAAAAACAGAAAACAAGTGGCAAGATGTGCAACTTTAAAACTAACTATATTAACAATAACACTGAATTTAAAAACAGAGGGTCAGGAGGGGTGATTACACAACTCCATACAGAAATTTGCCAGATAACAGTTATGTTGATTATCTTGATTGTACTGATAATTTCATGAGTGTAGGCATTGCACATTTAAAAATTGCACTCAATTATACTTCAATTAGTCCATTTTCAAGTGTGTGGAATGAGCCTCAGCATACATCTAAAGAAAAGTTCCCACATTAAATGCAAAAGAAAAAATGCTGAAAAAAAAAAAAAAAGCTAAAATACCTAAGATCAGGGATTAAACAAAGGACATCACTCTCAAATTTGCACAAACAAATAAAAGGCTAAGAAGAGATTACTAAAAACAACTACATGCTAAAAATTAGATAACTTACATAAAATGGACCAATTCCTAGAATGGCAGGAACTAGTCAACTGCATGAAAAAAAAAAAAAAAAAGAAAGGAATTCTGGATAGACCTAAACAAGTAAAGACAGTAAATTAGTAACTTGAAAGTACATGCTTCCCATGAAGAAGAGCCCATACCAAAATGGCTTCACCGGAAAATTTTACAGAACACTTAAACAATAAATAACAGCGAGTCTTCACAAAATGTTCCAGAAATTTAAGAGGAAGGAACACTTCCCAACTCATTCTATATTGCCGGTACTACCCTGCTACCAATACCAAACAAAGACATCAGAAGACAAGTATAGACCAGTATCTCTTATGAAGACAGATACAAAAATCCTTGACAGTATACAAGCAAACTTAATCCAGCCACATATGAAAAGATTATACACTATGTTCAAGTAGGATTTATGCCAAGAAAACAAGATAATTTCAATATCCAAAAATCAATCATTCTAAAACGCCATATTAAAAGAAAAACAAAAATCGTACGATCATTTCATGATATGCAGAGAAAACACATGACAGTATCCAACACACTTTCATAACAAGACAGTAGACTAGGAATAAAAGAGAACTTCCTTAACCTGACAAAATGCATCAATGAAAAACCTACAGCTAATATCACACTTAATAAGAGACTGTATGTTTTCCACCTAATATCAAGAACAAGATAAATATGTCCACTCTGACCAACTTTATTCAATATGCGTTACCAAGCAAGAAACAGACACATAAGTTATACAGATTAGAAAGAAAGACGTAAAACTATCTTCACTTGCAGATGACATTAAACTGTATATCAAAATTACTAAGAAATCCACTAAAAATTAGAACAATGATCAATTTCACCAAGGTTGCAGAATAGGAGGAAATACACAAAATCCATTCTATTTCTACACAGTCAATGAATAAGACAAAACTGAAATTAAGAAAAATAATTGTTTACATCCCAAGATTTTAATTACTTAGTAATATATTCAATTACACAATTGCAAGACTTATAGACCAAAAATCACATAACATTTTAGAAAGAAATAATTAAAGATTTAAATAAATGAGAAATAACCATATTTATAAATTGAAAGTATAAATATTTTTATGATGGAAATACACCAATGGGAAAAGAATATTTTCAATATGTGGTACTGGGACAACTGGATATCTACATGCAAAAGAAAGAAGTTGGACCCTTATCTCACATCACACAGAAAACGGAACTCAAGTGGATCACAGATCTAAATGTAAGGGTTACAACAAAAAGTCTCTTGGAAGAAAGTACAGGAATGAACACGTGTTACCTTAGGTTAAGCAATGATTTCTTAATTATGACAGCAAAGCACATGCAATAAAATAGAAGACTCATAAGTTGTAATTCATCAAAATTGAAAATGTTTTTGTTTCAAAGAACATCATTAAGAAAATGAAAAGACAATTGAAAGAATAAGAAAAAATCTTTAAAAATTATATACCTGATAAGAGATCTGTATACAGAATATGAAAAAAACTTTCTCAACAAGAAAAAGACAATCCAATTTTGGCAAATAATTCCAATATGCGTTTCTCCAAAGAAGATATACAAATGGTCAATGTTCACATGAAAAGACGTCAAACATCATTAGTCCTTAGGGAAATGCAAATCAAACCCACAATGGTATACTACTTCACATCCAAAAGAACTACTATAACCAAAAAGACAGATAACAAGTATTGGTGAGGAGAAATTGAAATCCTCATATATAGGTGCACAGTTTGGTAATTCTTCAACAAGTTAGACAGTTAGTATATGACCCAGAATTTCCAAGCTTTCCTGTCCACTACAGATAACTAAAAACATATGTCCATACAAAAATTATATCCGATTGTTC
>NW_007741132.1:16290-21404 GCF_000696425.1 Galeopterus variegatus | reverse complement strand
TTGTTCATAGCACCATTGTTCATAACAGCAAAAAGTAAAAACAACCCAAATGTCTGTCAACTGATGAATGAACAAACAGAATGTGATAGACCCATATGATGGAGTATATTTGCCATTATGAAACCTGAAATACTCGTCATTCTGAAGCTTGGTAAAACTCAAAAAAATTAGGCTGAAGTTATTCTCTGGACAAAATAGTGTATACTTGTCTCTCCTTGCTCCTTTCCACTAGATACAGCCAAAAACCCTGGAAATAATTCAAAACACAATTAAAAGAAACTCTGAACAGTGGTAAGAAGAGGGCAGGCTTCTAAGTGGAGGCAAAAGTGAAGGAATAACAGAGCAGCAGGCATTTGATCACCACCGACCCTACAAAAGAAGGTGACTTAGACCTGGTATTTCTCAAAACCCAGCATAACAACCTATTTTGGCCCATACAGGCTCCTTTCTCCCCTGGATCCAAGAAAAATTCTGCCCAAATCGCCAGACGAGCCAGGTGGAATCCAAAAGAGGGGCGTTATTGGAAATAATGACGACAATAAAGAGCCAAGGAATGTGCTAGCCTTCCCAACTTGACCTGTGACCCTGTTCCAATCAGTGCATGGCAGGATGCACTGGCAGGGATCACGTCACAAAAACAGTCTGTATGTAGAAGAAGTCTGTTCATATTCATTGGTGAGTGGCATTACATTGTGTGATATAACTTTTTTTTACCCATTCTTAGAAATGGTGAACTTTTAGGTTGTGTCCAGTTTGGGCTACTAAGTATGAGTGTTTCTAGACATGTTTTAGGCACAGTAGTGCATTTTTAGGATAACTATGTAAGTCAGAGTAGAATTGCTGAGTAATATTGTATGTGTCTATTCAGCTTAATAGAATCTGCAAAAATTGTGCCAGAGTCCTGGCTCTAATGTGTCTTTCCACAAACTATGTATGAGAGTTCCTCACAGACACAAGGTATTGTGAAGGTGAGAGATTTATGTTCGCCCAGGCTCTCTGGATCATGCAATTTCACCTATGGCACGGAGTTTGAAACAGGTAGACCATGGCAGAGTTGTTAAGCTGGTGAAACAGAGATTAAAATTCGAGGTTGCTGTGCAGCTGAGATTTACCTGGTACGATACTCTAGATGAGGGAGCTGTTCACAGGGCCAAGGCAGTAGTATGTGTGGAAGTTTACAATAGGTCCTTGGTCAGGGCCTGGGCTGAACATGTGCACAAGACTCATCAAGGCATAGTGGAAAGTGCATGTGAGGCTAAGAGAGGAATGGAAATAACAGAGGTCTTGCAGTGCACATTGACTGTGGGAAGAGTACAGCAACCTATAGCAACCTGTTAGATAATACTCAGTCATCAAGAATATACTTTAATCAGAGTCCAATATGATTAGGAAGAGTAATGGATCAGGGAAGAAAAACATATGATTTATAGAAAAGAGGTCAAAATTCCCAACTTTTGAAAAATATTTTCTAATTACAGATCCAAGATTAGTGGAACCAAAAAATCAAAATAGATATGCAGGTG
This sequence comes from Galeopterus variegatus, assembly GCF_000696425.1. NCBI lineage: Eukaryota > Metazoa > Chordata > Mammalia > Dermoptera > Cynocephalidae > Galeopterus > Galeopterus variegatus. The sequence continues at coordinate 19,881 of NW_007741132.1, read as the reverse complement.
GTACATCGTACTTAAACAGCTAAAAGACAAATAGTAAAATTAAATGTGCCAGAGAAATACAAATGAATCGCCTTCCTATCTGGGAAGAATGATGTAAACAATGGCTGCTGTCTCAAGAGTATCCACGGAGAACTGGAGAAAAATAGACCAGCATCTTTCCAATGCTAAAAGAAAAAAAAATAAGATTGTCAACTCAGAATTCTATATCCAGGAAAATTATCCTTCCAAACTGAGAATGACATAAAAATTCTCCACACAATCAAACCTGAGACAATTTCTGCTGGATAACCTGTAAGGCAAGGAATACTGTAGCAAGTTCTTCAGACTAAAGTGAAACAACAATTCATGCAAATTAAAAATTAAGGAAAAAAATGAAGAGCACACACACAAAAAAGAAGATGTAAAAATACGTGGTGAGTGATCTTTTTAAAAGGGTTCTTGATTCACTATGCTAGAGTTTTGTTGAAAATTTTTGCACCTTTTTTCATCGGGATATTGGCCTATAGTTTTCTTTTCCTGTTTTTATTCTTGTCTGTTTTAGGATTTATCCCAGGGATGCAAGAATGGTTCAACATTTAGGTTGGTTCCGCATTTTATCTCGCATAAATAAAGCTGTGATGAACATGGGAGTGTAAGTATCACTTCAACACGATTTTCATTCTTTGAGTATATCCCCGGAAGTGGGATTGTACCCCCAAAATATGTATAATCAATTATACTACAGTTAAAAAACAAAAGGGTGTTTAAACAAATGAAAATCAACAAACTTGATACATCACAGTAACAGAATGAAGGACAAAAAACAAACGATCATTTCAACTAATGAAGAAAATATATTTTATAAAATTCAATATCCCATTCTGACAAAAAGCCCAACAAACTGGGTATAGAAAGAACAAACTTCAACACAATCAAGGCTACATATGACACACCCACAGTTAATATCACACCAATGTTGAAAAGCTGAAAGTTTTTCCTCTAAGAAGGATGCCCACTCTCACCGCTCATAACACAGTACTGGAGCAATTAGGCAAGAGAAAGAAATAAAGGTCATGCAAATTGTAAAGGAGGAAGTCAAATTGTCCCTGTTTGCAGATGACATGATCTTATATGTAGAAAATCCTAAAAGCTCCAGCCAAAACTCTTAAAACTGATAAATGAATTCAGTATAGTTGCAGGATACAAATGAAAATACAAAAATCAGTAGTTTCTATACACCAATAATGAGCAACCTGAAAAAGTAATCAAGAAAGCAATGCCATTTACAGCAGCTACAATACACATAAACTACCTAAATATAAATTTTACCAAGGGAATGACATTTCTGCACAAGAAAAACTATAAAACACTGAGTAAAGAAATTGAAGACATGAAGAAATGGTGATACATGGTCATTCCACATTCACGGGCTGGAAAAATCAATAATGTAAAAAATACCACACTACCAAAAGCTGCCTATAGATTCAAATCAATCCCTATCAAAGTGCCAGTGATATTCTTCAGACAAAATAGAAAAAAACATTACTATAATTCATTCGAAACCCCCAAAAAACCCTAATAGCCAAATTAAACCTGAGAAAAGGGAACAAAGCTGGAAGCACCACAGTACCTGACTTCAAAATATACTGCAAAACTATAGAAACCAAAATATCATGATACTGGCATAAAAAAGTGTAGAAACTAATAAAACAGAATAGAGAACCCAGAAATAAAGCCACATATTTACAGCCACCTGGTTTTCTCTCTTCTTTTTTCAGACTATAAAATAATTTATTGATAATTTTTTAAAAATCTTGAGTAATTTTTTTCTGTTGCACATCAAAAATTATATATGTCCCAGAAATGATTTCTTATTATTATTATTTGTATTCTTACATATTTATGGGGTTCAGAGTTGACTACCAGTATTTGTGTACAGTGTGGCATGATCAAATCAAAACTGATTTTGGACAAAGACCCTAAGAATATTCATTAGGGAAAGGACAGTCACTTCAATAAATGGTGCTGGGAAAACTAGATACCCATATGCATAAGAATGAAATTAGATCCTATCTCTCACTATATGCAAAATAAACTCAAAATGAATTAAAGGCTTAAATGTAAGACCCAAGACTATGAAACTACTTTTAGAAAACATAGAGGAAATGCTTCAGAATATTGAACTGGGAAAAGACTTTATGAAGAAGACCTCAAATGTACAGGCAACAAAAGACAAAAAAAACCCTAAGAAACAGACAAATGAGATTACATCAAACTAAACAGCTTCTGCACAGCAGAGAAAAGAAATCAACAGAGACAACCTGCAGAATGGCAGAAGGTATTTGCAAGCTATGCATCTGACAAAGGATTAATATCCAGGATACAAAAAGACCTCAAACAACTTAACAGCAAAAAACAAGCAAACTAATAATCCGATTAAAATATGGGCACATGAGCTGAATAGACATGTTTCAGAAGAAGACATATAAATGGCCAAGAGGTATAGGAAACAATGCTCAACATCGGTAATCTTCAGGTAAATGCAAATGAAAACTACAATGCAATATCATGTCATTCCAGTTAGAATGGCAAACATTAAAAAGACAGAAAATACCAAAGGCAGACGAGGATGCATGGAAAGTGGAATTCTTACACACTGTATGTGGAAATGAGAAATAATACAGCCATTATGGAAAACAAGATGTAAGTTTCTCAAAAAGCTATGAATAGAATTAAAATATGATCCTACAGCCCCACTACTGGATATACGTTTAAAGAAAGGAAAGGAAATCAGTATATCAAAGAGATGTTTGCAAGCTCATATTTATTGCACCACTATTTATAATCACAAAAATATGGAATCAACCTATCTATCCACAGATGAATGGATAAAGAAAATGTGGTATGTAAACACACAATAATATTTAGCCATTCAAAAGAATGTAATCCTGACATGTGCAGCAACATGTGTGAACTTGGTTGATATTATGTTAAGTGAAATAAGCCAGGAGCAGAAAGAGAAATACTACATATTCCCACTCATATCTGGAAGCAAAAAAAGTTGATCATGGGTAAGTATACATAAGAATGGTGCTTACCAGAGATTACCATGTTGAATTTTTGTAGCGGATTCTTAAAGCAAATGTTCTTCTGAGGTCCTGGTTTTCTAATGCTGTACAGTTTCAAATATTGACCTTGCAGAGGACTGGACATTTTCCTCAGACTATAAAGTCTTTGGTGTAAGATAAAGATTTGTGGCACAGCAAGGCTGCTGGCTGAAGGACAGACAGGTTACTGATTGATATGTGAAGATACTGGAAGTTTTCTGGAAGGAGAAGGAATGTTTGCTAAGATCAAGCTTTTGATTGTGGATCAGTTAATTGTCTAAGGGAATGTCATCTGACTTGTTTCACTGAAAGGTACCAGCCTATATTGTTAAACTATAACCCCACTTTTGTTCTCCTCCTGTTACTTCCTGCTCTGGAAAATAAATGCAGGAAGAGAACCCCAATTCGGAGTTAATTTCCTAAGGAAGGGATGCTTCTCGCTTAAGGGTTCTCGGGAAGTTAACCACTTCGGCGCTTTTCACTGCTCAGAAGAGATGGGCTATGA
>NW_007741132.1:12086-15705 GCF_000696425.1 Galeopterus variegatus | reverse complement strand
GAAAGAACATACTTCAACACAATCAAGGCTACATATGACACACCCACAGTTAATATCACACCAATGTGGAAAAGCTGAAAGTTTTTCCTCTAAGGAGGATGCCCACTCTCACCGCTCATAACACAGTACTGGAGCAATTAGGCAAGAGAAAGAAATAAAGGTCATGCAAATTGTAAAGGAGGAAGTCAAATTGTCCCTGTTTGCAGATGACATGATCTTATATGTAGAAAATCCTAAAAGCTCCAGCCAAAACTCTTAAAACTGATAAATGAATTCAGTATAGTTGCAGGATACAAATGAAAATACAAAAATCAGTAGTTTCTATACACCAATAATGAGCAACCTGAAAAAGTAATCAAGAAAGCAATGCCATTTACAGCAGCTACAATACACATAAACTACCTAAATATAAATTTTACCAAGGGAATGACATATCTGCACAAGAAAAATTATAAAACACTGAGTAAAGAAATTGAAGACATGAAGAAATGGTGATACATGGTCATTCCACATTCACGGGCTGGAAAAATCAATAATGTAAAAAATACCACACTACCAAAAGCTGCCTATAGATTCAAATCAATCCCTATCAAAGTGCCAGTGATATTCTTCAGACAAAATAGAAAAAAACATTACTATAATTCATTCGAAACCCCCAAAAAACCCTAATAGCCAAATTAAACCTGAGAAAAGGGAACAAAGCTGGAAGCACCACAGTACCTCACTTCAAAATATACTGCAAAACTATAGAAACCAAAATATCATGATACTGGCATAAACAAGTGTAGAAACTAATAAAACAGAATAGAGAACCCAGAAATAAAGCCACATATTTACAGCCNGTTCTCTTCCTGTAACTTCCTGCTCTGGAAAATAAATGCAGGAAGAGAACCCCAATTCGGAGTTAATTTCCTAAGGAAGGGATGCTTCTCGCTTAAGGGTTCTCGGGAAGTTAACCACTTCGGCGCTTTTCACTGCTCAGAAGAGATGGGCTATGAGTAATCCTTTGTGGCTCCATCCCTCAGGGGAAGTGGGTTGACAAATCCGGGGGGCAAAGTAACAAATTTTTAGCAGAAGGATAAAGTGGTAGGGGATAGTGAGAGTTGATTAACAAATACAAAATTACGGCTAGGTAGCAAGAATAGGATTTAGTGTTCCATAGCACTGTAGGGTGACTGTGATTAACAACTATTTATTTTGTACATTCAATCAGCTGGAAAAGAAGATCTTGAATGCACCCAATACAAAGAAACCATAAATGTTTGAGATAACAGGAAAAAAAAATACCAGTGGTTACCAGGGAATCAAGGAGAGAGAGAGATGCACCGATGAATAGGTGGAAAACAGAAGATTATTAGGTCAGTGAAACTATTCTGTATGATACTGTAATAGTGAATACAAGACATTATGTATTTAGCAAAACGCATAGAACTATACAACACAGAGAGGGAATCCTAATGTAAAATTCACTTAATAATAATGTATCAATATTGGTTCATAACTGTAACAGCAATGCTGGATAGTAATAATAGGATAAAGTCTGTATGTGTGTAGGGTGGTATTTTCTGCTCGATTTTTCTGCAAACCTAAAACTGCTACAAAGGAAAGTCTACTACTCATAAATAAAATAAAATGTATGGGGAAATATAAGACAATTTTTCTATTGTTTTTAACATGCATTTCAATGTATAAAGCAAAAACTGAAAAAACAGTATCGTATACGTAAAATATATGACAACAAGACCACAAAGTAAAAAGGATTAAAAGAAAGGACTAAGACATCAGGGTATATTTACATGGAGTGGTACAAACATAACTCGAAGTACACTAGGGTAAGATAAAGACTGATATGCCAATGCCTAGAGCAACCAGATTAGGTAGTAATCTGGTTACTGTGGCTGAATAATTCAATCCCCCAAACTTATCCTTTTAGTATAGTCATTATTTACTGTTTTTGTTTCCTATCAGAATGTACCTCAATGAAAGGACTTGCATCATATGACTCATACCTGGTGAATGATAAAAACTAAAGGAAAATTTATTGAATCTATAAAAAATTTAACTTGAATAATTATGTATAATGTTAATAAAGAAATGCACTCTTCAGGAAGATCATTTGCCTTAACAGCAATTGTTTATCTTATGGAAATATAGAATGAATTAACTTTCTATAAAAGAAATATAATGTGCAGATTCAAAAGTATATCAATAAGTAGTATTTGTAGAGATAAACTCTTGCTCTAATAGCACACCAGCCTTTTCAGCTCAACCATCCTACTGAGAAAAACTAGAAAAGCTGGAAGCTATTAAAGATATTGTTTGAAGTCACCACAAATCAAAGGAAGAAAGCATTCAAAAAGACAGAATCTCAATAAGGAGAGAAGCCTTTCTAACTAGAACCACTCACATTTGTTGCTGCTTCTCCCTGGAAGGCTTTTGCTGATTCCAAGGATGTGAGTGACGATCCAGGAGGCTTCAGCAGAAAGTTGGAGCTGAGCAGCTAAGCAGCTGAGAAAGACTTCTGGCAGTCTCACCCAACCAAGAGGACACAGGGTAAACCTGACAGTTCACAGACGAAACGTATCAGAGAAAACAAACCAAGGGTTCATTTGGCATCCCCAAGGGGTTATGTCCAAAGGGCAATATAAACCTAAAATAGAAAACTCCACACAAAGCTCGAGATCCAGCTTAAAAAGGACTCAATTTCTTACTGCAGTGCGATTAACTGTCCCCACCCTAACTGCCTGTCAAATGCAAATGTATGCCAGAGAATGAAAAAATCACCCAGAAACTACAGTTACTTCTACACTATTTCAAACAGAAAATTCAGCCTGCAATCAAAAGTAACCACACATGCAGAAAGCGAATGGGGTGGGAAAGGACTAGCATCAGGCTTGGGATCCAATTTCTCCATATAATGAGGATGTCTGGAAAAGAAAGAACTAAGACTTGGTGATTCCCACACAATTTAGAGCAACAGGGAGATACCACTACACACCTGCTAATTGAGAAACTATGGAAAATACTAACAATAATAAGTGGTGACAAGAACTTAATCACAGGTAACTCTTACACTGCTGGTAGGGTTTAACACAGTATGTTCACTGCAGAACATTTAGACATATTCTAAAGTAACTGAAAGGCATAACTATCATGTGATCTAGCCATTCTGTTCCTTGAAATTAAAAAAAATAAAATAAAATTTTATGTCCATATAAAGACTCCTTCAAGAATATCCATAAAACAAGAAAAGATGGAGGGCTTGGGCAGGATGAGAAGGGAACAATATGAGATTCATAAGGAGCCTTGGTGGAAGAGGAGAGGATATTTACATTATCTTGATTGTCATGACAGTTTCATTAACACATGAAAGTCTTTAAACTTTTTTGATGACTTTAACATTTTGTGGTTTATTTTAAATCAATTATGCCTCAAAGAATTGTTCAAAATGTGCAGTATGCACCAAATATGTTTCAAAAAGAAATTTCAGATCATTAAATTTAAAAAAGGAAGCACTAAAATCTGTAAATCTGATAATCACGCTCAATTATTTGTAAAATTACGCAGTAATTTTAATCTAAAGAAGAATGAAAAACAAACTTATTATCAATGGATGAAA
>NW_007741132.1:10512-11285 GCF_000696425.1 Galeopterus variegatus | reverse complement strand
CTTCTCAATTATACTATGAGACTGGTATAAACTTTACATGAAATCAATGCGATAGGAAAGAAAATAAAATAAAATCAGTGGTTACAGTGGAGAACAGGAGAAATATAGCACCACCTTTCCAATGCTCAAGGGAAAACTAAAACTGTCAATTGAGAATTTCATATGTAGAAAAATGATGCTTTCACTGAGAGTGAAATTAGAAACAACCAAACCTGAGACAATTTACCACTGGGAAAACTAAAAAAGAAGTAATGCTAAAGGAAGTCATTCAGGGTGAGGGTAGAGTTATCTTCCCTGGTGCAAACTAAGAACTGCATGAAGAAGTGAAAAGCTCTGATTAAGTAAAATATGTGAATAAATACACGATTATTTACGATTATTTATTTAATTCATAACTGATTAGAGTTATCTACTCTGTTCAAGCAAAACATCACAACAAAATAGAATTCCCATATTTAACTATGTTATCAAAGGTCCACCCTGAACAGGCTTTATGTACCTAGTTAACTCAAATCACCATCACTTGGCATCAATAGCGGTGCAGTTGGAAGCTGGTATGTTCATACTTGCTGTTAGTAAAGACTGCACCCTCCACCACAACACAGTGTTAATGTAGAGCAGGTAGAAAGTCCGGACTTCTACTCTCTGGGAATTAATTATATACTGCTCCACTTCTTGCTGAAGTGCCTTCAGAGGAAGCTCAGAGAAGAGGAACAGTTTTCACCACAGCCCATGGTAATGAAGTCACTCTATATGGTGTGAGTAGTATGCCC
>NW_007741132.1:8328-9923 GCF_000696425.1 Galeopterus variegatus | reverse complement strand
AAAAGAGTAATTACCCAGTCAGGAAACAGAAAGAAAATATGAGTAAGGGGGTGGGTAGGAGAACAAAGTCTCAGGGACCTGTGGGTCAATAACAAAGGTTCTAACATGCCTGTCACTAGAATCCCATAAGGAGTGGTCAGAGTATAGTACTGTGAATACTTTTAAATATAATGCCTGAAAACTAGCCAATTTGTCAAACAAAATCTATATGTACAAGGCCTTAACAAAATTCTTCCAGGATAAACCTGAAGAATTCCAGACCAAGATACAACATGATCAAAATTCTGAAAAGTAAAGACAAAACAAAAACAGTTATTGAAAGCAGCAATAGAGAAATGGCATCTTACCTACAGAGAAAAAAAATACAAGAACATTCAAATTATGTTGAATTTATCATCCAAACCCAGGAAAGCTAGACGAAAGTGCCACATTTTTCAAGTGCTGAAGAAAAGAACTGTGAAATTCTAAACCCTGCGAAAATATCCTCAGGAATCAAGTGAAAACCGAGACATTCTTCGATGAACGAACACTAAGAGAATTTACTGCCAGTACAACTAACCTAAAATAATAACTAAAGGAAATGCTCTAAACAGAAGCAAATAATGAAGTCACAAAACTTGGAATATCAGAAAAGGTGAGCAAAAGACAGGTGAATACAGTAAACCAAGTTTCTCGAGTTTTCTAAATTAGGGTTTTCATTGTAAGTAAAAATTATAACTTTTTCTGATGTGGACTTCGAAGTATAATAATTATATTAAAAACAGGGGGTGGGTAGAGAGATGTAATAGGAGATAAGGTTTTTAACACATCACTAAAAGTGGTAAAATGATTACACCCGATTGTGATAAGTATACATACATACATATATATATATATATATATATATATATAATGTTCAGAGTAATCAGTAAAAAGAGTAATGCAGAAAGACACAGTCAAACATGCTATAGATAAACAAAAATAAAAAAATGAATTGCTAAAAATTTTTAAAGTAGTACCACAGGAAGGCAGACAAAAGAAAACGAAAAAAAATAAAAACAGCGAAAACAAACAGAAAAAATGTTATACCACACTTAAATCCTAACATACACATAATAACATTAAATAAAAATGACTGTACAATTGTATAACAACTAAAAGATAAATATTAGCTGGGTGAATTAACAAAAATAAATGACTCACCTACCTATTTTCCATCTACAACAAACTTGCTTTAAATATAATGACATAAGCAGACTGAAAGTAAAGGATAAGAAAAGATATACCAAAAATAATCAAAATAAAGCTGGAATGGCAATAAGAGTATTAGATAGAGCAGAATTCAGAGCAAAGAAAATTACCAGAGACAAAAATGGACATTATATTATGTAATAAGAAACGGCCAATTCAACAAAAAGATCTAGAAATCCTGAACATGTATGCACCCTAAACAGAACTACAAAGTACGAGGAGCATAACTGAGACACTTGAAAGAATAAATAGTTGAATTCACAATTATAGTTGGAGACTACAACCACTGTCTTTCAACAGTTGACAGAAAAATTACATAGATGGGCAGGCCCGGTGGCGCACTGCGCTAGTGCGCCGCTTGGGAA
>NW_007741132.1:6233-7472 GCF_000696425.1 Galeopterus variegatus | reverse complement strand
TTGCACATTTTAAATATATACAATAACTAAAAAACACAATTAATGTATTCTACCATATTAACGTGATAAGAAATGAAAAAAAAACATGAACACGGTAATTGATGAAGCAAAAGCAGTTAAACAAATTTAATACCCATTTGTGATAAAACTCTCAAAAAAAACCACGAATACACAGGAGTTTCCTAAACTTGACGGAGCAGCTGCAAAATGCTTACAACATTCAATATATATAATGGTGGAAAAATGAATGCTTTACTGGTAGTTTCAGGAATAAGGCAAATATGCCCATTTTCACCACACTATATTCAAAAGTGTGCCGGATGGTGAGTCGGGGCAACAAAGCAAGAGAAGGAAGTAAAAGGCATATAAACCTGAAAGGAAGAACAAAAAAAACTACGTATACTTGCAGGTGTCATGATGTCTTCAGAGACAATCTCAACGAAACTACGAAAAAAAAAACCCTTAAAAATACGAAGTAACATTGGCAAGGTTATGAGACGCAAGAGGAACCTATAAATCCCGTTGTATTTCTATATACTCATGATAGACATATGGACAAGGAAATAAAACATATAATAGAATTTACAATTGCTTCATAAGTTAAATACTCAGTTAAATGTAATAAAGCATTTACTGGCATTCTATGTTAAAGTTACATTACACTGATGAGACAAATCCAAGATTATGGAAAGACAAACAAATGGACAGACATACTCTGCACATGGATTGAGGGCTAAACATGGTAAAGATTTAAATTCTCACCTAAGTGATATAAAGGTTTAATTCAATTTCTAAGTAAATTCAAACAATTCTATTTGGAAATATTCAGATTACTGTCCTAAAATTGATATAAATGGGAAAAAGAGCTAGAATACTTAACATTTTGAAATAACAAATTATGTGGGACAGCTCACTCCACTTGATTTCAAGATGTATTATACAGCTATAGTAATCAAGACAGTGTGGTATTCATAGTAAGATAGACACATAGATGAGTGAAACAGAAAGAGAAACCAGAAATAACCCTACACAGCATGACCAATTAATTTTTGATAAAGCTACAAAACAATTCTATTGAGAAAGATTATTTTCAAAAATTATGCAATAGCAATTGGACATTCATAAGCCCATAATTGAACCTCAATCTAACCTTCATGCCTCAAACAAAAATAACATCAAAATGTATCATAAATTTAAAAAAAACAATCTATAAAATAGACTTTTAGAAAAGAAATAAGA
>NW_007741132.1:1671-4989 GCF_000696425.1 Galeopterus variegatus | reverse complement strand
TAAAACATTCCAGACATTGGGCAAGACAAAGAGTAATCAGATTTGACATCAAATATACAATCCATACAAGGAAAATGTGAGGAATTAGGCTTGGTCAAAATTAAACATTTACTATGCTAATAGCTTTATCTTCTGTTAAGCAAACAGAAAGACAAGCTACATACTGGGAAAAATATCTATAAGACAAATATGTGACAGAAGACGAGTATCTGTAATATAGAAAGTATTCTCATAACACACATTTTGAAAAATCCAACTGTAAAATGGTCAAAAGTAATAGAGATTTCACCAAAGAGGATATACAAATAGCAAATAATCACATGGAAACATGTTTAACATTATAGTTATTTGTAAACGCAAATTAAAATCACAATGCGATATCACTACACAGCTATCCGAATGGCTAATATAAAAAAAAGTGACACCAGAAATTTAGACAAACTCAGACACTAATTCTTGGAATGTAAGATGTTGCAGCCACTGTTACAAATTTCGGCAGTCTGAAAAAAAAAATCGATGAATATGCACGTACCATACGACATAGCATTGCACTCTTTGGCATTTAGCAAAGAGAACTAAAGACGCATGCTTCCAAGGAAACATGTACAGAAATGTTTGACCCACATTTATTTCTAATAGCCCCAAACTGAAAACACCCAGATGTCCCTCAAATAGTTAAACAAAATGTGGTATATTCATACCATGGAATTCTACTCAGCAATAAAACTTTAAAAACCTATTTATACACACAAAAATCTTTATGAATCTCTGCATAAGTATACTGAGAGAGAAAATAAAAATTCCCAAACGTCACATACAGAATGATTCCATAAATACAATGTTAATAAAATTTTTAAAAATTACACTAATGAAGAACAGATCATTAGTTTCCAGAAGTCAAGGATGGGGAGACGCACGACAAGGGCCTGCCTATAACAGGGAAATGAGAGGGATTCTTGTGGCGATTGAAATGATCTCTATCTTGACTGTATAAATATTAATATCCTGCTTGAGATAGTGCACAATGGATTTCAAGATGTTAAAACCAGGAGAAAATAAGTAAAGGGTACATGGACCTCTTCATATTAATTCTTGTAACCGCAAATGAATGTAAACTTACCTCAAAACAGAAAGTTAAGTTAATTTTGTTTATAGTCTTGCTATAGAATTGGGATTAATTGGCTATGGGAGGAAAACGCCTATTAATTAAAACTTATTTTAAATAATAGGTTTAGGGAAAAAACCCCACATCTTCCTGTAATAATCAACGAGTCCAAACAGCCGGCTGAGAAAAACTGGGAATGCTTGAAATATATGAAAGATATCCCTTTGAGGTATTACAAGTTTAAGGGGGCAAGAATTAAAGGTTCAGAATCTCAGGAGGAAGAAAAGCCCAAGTGGTGAGATCTAAATTTGGTACCATCTTTGCCACAAAATATTTGTTAATTCAAAGATCTGAATGAGCACTCAAGATGCTAAGCACAAAACTGAGGCTGAGAAACTAAGCAACTGACCGTCTTCCAGTACTATCTCCATCACAGGTAGCACAAATTCAGCTCAGAGCCCACCAAAGCAGAAGGCTAATTATTTTTTTAGAATTTTAGGTTCTTTTGACGTCCTAGAGTGGCTATACACTAAATGTCTATGTGAACAAGAAATACAATGAAAAATGAAATCCAGCTTCAAAAGTTCTCAAGGTCAGAAAGGGCATTCCACCAGGATACTGCCTCTCAATAGCAAAAGAATTGGTCCCTGGAGGAGGATAAAATCACCCAGAGCCTGCAATTATCTCTATACTACATCAAACAGAAAATCCAGCATGCAACAAAAAAGAACTATACATGCAAAACATGAATGGAAAGGATTAGCATCAGGCCTTTAATCTGTTTTCTCCATTTACTGGGAATGCTTGGAACACAAAAATTATGACTTGGTTACACCTTGCAACATAAGGCAACAATGTGATACCAGTGCATACCTATTACAAGGGCTACAGTTGAATATCTGACCATGACAAACAATGGCAAAGATGTTGAGCACCTGTGACACTCATAGTGCTGGTAAACTGTAAAATGGTATAATGTTGCAAACTACTTTGTCATACTGTAAAATAACTTAAAGAAACACTAATCATGCGATACAGTCCTCCATTTCTGGAAGTTTACTTTTTTTTAAGAAAATGAAAGTATATGTCCATAGAAAGACTGACACAAGAAGGTGCATAGCATGGGAAAAGGGGGAGTGTTTGGGCAGAATCAGCAGAGAGCGAATCCATATATGTACAAGAAAACTTGGAAAAGTATGTGAGATATATAGTTACATTATCTTGATTATGTGACTGTTTCACAAATATATAATATCTCAAAACATATATTGTTAATTTGAAAGTTGTACAGTTTTTTTATGTCAATTATACCTCAATAAAGCTATTACGATGTATGAGTTGCACCAAAATATGTCTACATGAAAATAAATAGCATTGATTGCACAAGGTGACATACTGAAAATTTAAGATATGACAGCTCACCTCAAGAAATTGAAAAATGTGTAATTTACTACTAAAAATCGTTGAAGACATGAAGCAATAATATTAAGATCGGTGATTGAAATTTTAAGGATTGCAAAGAGAGGACTGACGAATCCTAAAGTTTTTGTCGAACTGAATACAAAATTGACAGATCCCTTGCACAAATTATGGAGAAAAATAAAAGAAACCCATTACCAGTACCAGAAACGTAGACTGAATCAGCACTACCAATCCTGTAGACAAACACAGAAAACTACAAATTTATAGTTATGTAAATTTCATGCTAACAAATTTTAAAGTATATGGAATGATAAATAATTTTAAAAGGTTGGGAAATCTCAATAGCCCGTCAATTATTAAATAAACTGTCTATAATGAAAATCCTTTTTATGAATGAATTCCAAGTCCTAGTGCCTGAATTCCTGAACTTTTCCATATAATGAGAAAGAAAAAACACCAATCTTGTACAAACTCTTCCACAGAAAAGAAAAACAATCCCCCAAAAGTTCTAGGAGAACCTTATAAACTTTACATCAAATTGAAGAAGATATTATAAGAAAGTAAAATCATAGGTTTATATCCCGCATGACCAAACACAGAAAAGAACAACTTATGCTGGATAAATAAAATCAAAGATGCATCAATTATAAAACGCAATGCACAAATTGAAGTTAATCCCAGAAGGAATTCTTCTTGGTTTAACATTTTGAAATCAAACCACTTAAAATAAAAGAAAGAAAAAAATAATGTACTATTACAATGGGTATAAATAATTTGACATAATTTGCCAC
>NW_007741132.1:0-573 GCF_000696425.1 Galeopterus variegatus | reverse complement strand
ACTACTAAAAATCATTGAAGACATGAAGCAATAATATTAAGATCGGTGATTGAAATTTTAATGATTGCAAAGAGAGGACTGACGAATCCTAAAGTTTTTATCGAACTGAATACAAAATTGACAGATCCCTTGCACAAATTATGGAGAAAAATAAAAGAAACCCATTACCAGTACCAGAAACGTAGACTGAATCAGCACTACCCATCCTGTAGACAAACACAGAATACTACAAATTTATATTTATATAAATTTTATGCTAACAAATGTTAAAGTATATGGAATGATAAATAATTTTAAAGGGTTGGGAAATCTCAATAGCCCTTCAATTATTAAATAAACTGTCTATAATGAAAATCCTTTTTATGAATGAATTACAAGTCCTAGTGCCTGAATTCCTGAACTTTTCCATATAATGAGAAAGAAAAAACGCCAATCTTGTACAAACTCTTCCACAGAAAAGAAAAACAATCCCCCAAAATTTCTAGGAGAACCTTATAAACTTTACATCAAATTGAAGAAGATATTATAAGAAAGTAAAATTATAGGTTTATATCCCGCATGACCAAACACAGA
>NW_007741131.1:21129-26783 GCF_000696425.1 Galeopterus variegatus | reverse complement strand
CCGGCAACGGGATTGCAACCCTCGGTGTTGCTCCCGCGCCTCGCTCAGCCAGTGAGCGGGAACCGGTCTGTATGTGGGATCCGAACCCTCGGGCGGGAGCGCCACCGTGCTTCCCAAGCAGCGCATTTATCCAGTGCGCCACCGGGCCGGCCCTGGTTATGTTAATTTTATAAATAATATATTCACTTGCTATGTAAGTTCTTTCTAATTACTTTATTTTGTTCTTTACACATTTCCATGATAGGATTCTTGAAGTGGAAGATTTATCAATATATTCAATTTTAATTCTTCTTGGATATGCACATATAAGTTATAAATTTTTCTCTATGGCACACTTCAGCTGCATCTCACAAGTTTTGGTATGTGAAATTTACAATATTATTCAATTTTAAATATTTTATAATTTTTGTTTTATTTTTCTGTTGTCCCATGGATTGTGTAGAAATGAACTGTCAACTTTTAGTAAGTTGCACTTTTGAAAACATTTATTTAGTTATTCCTTTTTAAAACTCTCTCTCATAATTTCATTGCAGTCAATAACCATACTCTGAATTATCTCAATTAATGCAAGTTGCTGAGGTTGCCTTTGTAATATAGCATATGGTCAGTTTTTAAAATTATTCCCACTGCATGTTAAAAAATGTGTTTGCTCTTAAAGGGTCATGTAATATATATATTCAATTATGTTCTATTCCTTAATTATATCATTTAGAATTTCCACATGCATGGTGAATTTTTGTCTGTGGTTCTAATAATTATTGAGAGAGGTATGTCAATGTCTCCCACTAAAATTTCTAATTAACCTGAAAAAAAATATATAAAATTATAATTTTCATTCATTCGTTGCCAGTGAATATATATTCTTTGATATAAAATGCATTATTTCTAGAAGATTTTTGTAGTTTTTCTGGATCATCTATGTAGACAATTATGTTGCCTGCAAAAAAGATCATTTTTTTTCTTTTCAATTTGAATGTCTCCTATTTCTTCTTCTTGCTTATTGCACTTGCCAAACTCTCCAGTGTTATGCTAGATAAGAGTGATGAGAATAGACATTCTTGCCTTATTCCCAATAGTTGGGGAAAGGCATTCAGATTTTCAACATTAAGTATGAAGCTAGCTATATATTATTTGTAGGTCTTCCTTATCAGGTTGAAAAAGCTTAATTTAATTACTAGTTTTCTGTGGAATTTTTTAAAATTATAAATGGATATTGAATTTTTAAAAATGTTTCTTTCATTTGATTTTGATGATTATTTGTTTTTTCCTCTTTAGCATGTTGATGTAGTGAATTGCATTAATTTGAAGATTTTGAACCAAACATATTTTGGAGCTAAACCCCCTTGTTCTGTTTGCTTACTTGCTTATTTAATGTACTTAATGTGTATGACACATTAGTGCACCAAAGACAGTACATAGAGAGAAATTTATGGTGAAAACTACATACATTAAAAAAGAAAGATCTCCAATAAGCAGCCTAACTTTAAATATCAAGAAACTTGAAAAGGAAGAACAAACTAAACTCAAAGTTAGCAGAAGGCAAGAAATAATAAAGATCAGAGCAAAAACAAATCAAATACAGAATAGAAAATCAATAGAAAAAGTAACAAAACTAAGGGTTAGTTGATTGAATAGGTAAACAAAATTGACAAATCCTTAACTAGAGTAACAAAGAAAATAGAAGACTCAAATAAAATCATAAATAAAAGTGGAGATATAACATCAGATGTCTTAGAATAAATAGGATCTTAAGCGACTGTTATGAACAATTATATGCTAACAAATTGGATAACCCAGAGGAAATGGATAAATTTCTAAAAGCATAAAACCTACCAAGACTGAATAAAAAAAGTTAGAAAGCTTAGAAATACTAATAACAAATAGATTGAAGTAGTAATTTAAAAAGCCCAACAAAGAAGAGATCAGAACAAGATGACCATACAGCTGAATTCTGCCAAACATTTAAAGCATTAGTACCAATCCTTCCAATTCCCTATTCTTCCAAAAAGTAGAAGTACAGAGAAACCTTCCATACTCATTTTATGATGCCAGAATCACCCTGATACCAAAGCCAGACAAAGATGCCACACAAAAGAATACTACTAGCCAATATCTCTGATGCACATAGATTCAAAAATCTTCAATAAAATGCAGGCAATCAAAATTCAACAAGACATCAGAAAGCAAACCAGTCATAACGATATATCATGACCAAGTGTGATTTATCCCTGGGATGCAAGGTTGCTGTATTAGTCCATTTTGTGTTGTTGCAACAGAAGGAAATGAGGTTTATAAGAAAAAGAGGTTTATTTGGCTTACAATTCTAGGACAGCGGCATCCAGCATGGGCCTCGGGCTGCTTCTACTCATGGCGAAAAGCAGCAGGCAGCTAGTGGGTACAAACAGATCACATGGCAAGAGAAAGCAAGAGAGAGAAAGAGAGAAGGTGCCAGGGTCTTTTTGAACAATGAGCTCTCGCAGGAACTAATAGAGTGAGAACTCACTCATTAATCCCCCCTCCCCCAGGGAGAGCATTAATCCATTCATGAGGGATGCGCCCCTATGACTCAATCAGTTTCCAACACTGCCACATTGGGGAACAAATTTCCACATGAGTTTCGGAAGGGACAACACACCCAAACTCCATCATTCAGCGCTTGGCCCCACAAAACTCATGTCCCTCTCACATACAAAATAGAATTATTCCATCCCAACAGTCCCAAAAGTCTTAGCTTGTTCCCACACCAACTTCAAAGTCCAAAGTCCAAAGTCTCATCTGAGACCAAAACCAAAAGTCCTTCCAGCTGTAAACCTGTAAAAGTCAAAACCAAATTTATCTACTGCCAAGATACAATGGTGGAACAGACACTGGGTATGCATTACCATTACAAAAGGGAGGAATAGGCCAGAAGAAAGGAGAAACAGGTACCAAACAAGTCCGAAACCCAGCAGGACAGACATTAAATCTTAAAGCCCCAAAATAATCTTCTTTGACTCCAAGTCCTGCATTCTGGGCACAATGGGGCATCTGGGCCCAAAAGCATCAAGCAGCCTTGCTTCCACAGTTCTGCTGGTGCCTGTGACTTTTTCAGGTCTGTGTTGCAAGTTACCAGTGGCCCTGTAGTTCTGGAGGGCTGGCGGCAGCCCTGCTACCTTGGCTCTATTAGACATTTCCCTGGTGGGGGCTCTCTGTGGGGGATCTGACCCCACTTTCCTGCTCAGCATTGCTCTAGAAGATGACCTCTGCAGTGGCTCCACCCCTGTGGCAGGGGCTTTTCCAGGCTTTTCCATACATCCTCTGAAATCTGGGTGGAGGCTGCCATGCTTCCACTGCTCTCAGGTCCTGCCAGCCTACAGACTTAACACAATATGGATGCCACCGAGGTTTCAGGCTTCTACTCTCCAGAGCTGCTGCATGAACCACACTTGGGGCTGCTCCAGCTGGAGCAACTGGAATGCAGAGGGCAGGTTCCTGAGGGCGGCTGTGCCCCAGGTCTGTCCTCTGGAACAACTCAGTCCTTCTAAGCCTCAGGGTCTGTGATGGGTGGGGCACCCTTCCAGACTTCTCAAATGACTTTAGGGCTTTTGTTCCATTGTCCTGGTTCTTAGCATCTGGCCATCTCATCATCAAACTAATATCTTTAGCAAACAGTTTATCTGCTTCACCCCTGCATTTTTCTCCAGCTCTCCGCTTCTCCACCACACGGCCAGGTTTCAAATTTTCCAAATCTTTACAGTCTGCTTCCCTTTTAAGTTCTGGCTTTACATCATGCCTTTGCTGCCATAACTCAGAGTAGGCTGTTAAAATTAACCATTGTAGCTTCCTTAATGCTTTGCTGCATGGAAATTTCTTCTGCCAGACATTCTGGCTTATAACTCTTAAGTCCCACCTTCCACAAAGTCCAAGGGCATGGACACACTTGTAGAGGATTCATAAAGCAAATGTACTTCACAGGGCTTGGTGTTCCAAAGCCTTACAGTTTCAAATATTGACCTTGCAAAGGACAGGAAATTGTCCCCAGGCTATTGAGTCTCTGTTGCAAGGCAAGAATTGTAACACAGCAAGGTTGCTGGCTCAAAGACAGACAGGTTACTAATTGATATGTAAAGTTAATAAAAAGCTTCTGGAGGGAGAAGGAATGTTTGCTAAATCAAGCCTTTGTTAGTGGATCACTTAATTGTCTAAATAGAATGTCATCTGACTTGTTTTTCCTGAATGTTACCAGCTTCTATTGTAAAAACTTGTTAAACTGTACTTAGCAAAACCCCACCTATGTCTCTTCCTGTAACTTGCTGGTCTGGAGAATAAATAAATGCAGGAAGAGAACCCCAATTCATGGTTAATTTCCCAAATGGAAGAAATGCCTCACACTTGAGGAAGTTCTGGAATATTAACCTCTTTCTGGGGCTTCTCACTGCTCAAAAGAGATGGGCTTTGAGTAATCTTTGGTGGCTCTGTCACCCAGGGGAAAAGGGGTGACAAATCCATGGGAGGCAAAGCAACACGCAATGCAGCCAAATTTCTTTCTATGGTGTAGCAAATGTTATCTTTTGTACAATTCCCAATAAGTTCCTCATTTCTACCTGGGACCTCATTATCCACATGATCTTTACTGTTCACATTTCTATCAACATTCTAGTCACAACCATTTAACCAATCTCTAAAATCTTCCAAACTTTCCCTCATCTTTTTGTCTTCTTCTATTTCCTCCAAACTCCTCCAACCTTTGCCTACACCCAATTCCAAAGCTGCATTCACATTTTCAGGTATCTGTATAGCAACACCCCACTCCTCAGTACCAATTTTCAGTTTTAGTCTGTTTTGTGTTGCTATAACAGAAATACCTGAGACTGGGTAATTTATAAGGAAAAGAGGTTTATTTGGCTTATAATTCTGGGACAGCTGAATCTGGCACGGGCCTTAGGCTGCTTCTACTCATGGCAGAAATTGGCAGGCAGCTGGTGGGTACAGGCAGATCAGATGGTAAGAGTAAACAAGAAAGAGAGCAGGGAAGTGCTAGGTATTTTTTAGCAAACAGCTCTCATGGGAACTAACACAGCAAGAGCTCACTCATTAATCTCCCCTCCTCCAGGGAGAGCATTAATTTATTCATGAGGGATCCATCCCCGTGACTCAGTTAGTTTCCAACACTGCCACATTGGGGATCAAATTTCAGCCTTAGTTTTGGAGGGGACGACACATCCAAACTCCATCAGTTGGTTTATCATATGTAAATCAGTTAAAATAATAAACCATATAAACAAAATAAAAAATAAAAACCACATGATTATCTCCACAGATACAGAAAAGCATTTGACGGAGTTCAATATCCTTTTATAATAAAAATTATCAACAAAATAGGTACAGAAGGAAATTTTAAAAAATAGTAAAAGTGCATTTATATATTACTGGGTTACATTTACTAATATCATGTTAAGAATTTATGTCCATCTTCATGAAAAGTTTTGATCTGTACTTATCTTTTCTTGGAATGCCTTTGGCTTTGTTATCAATATAATTCTGGTTTCAAAAAAAATGAGCCCAAAAGCTATTTCTCCTATTTTTATGTTCTTGAAGAATTTGTGTAGAATTGGTCTTATTTCTTCCATAAGCGTTTCGTAGAATTTGTCAGTGAGTTGGTTTAGATATACAGT
>NW_007741131.1:9095-20829 GCF_000696425.1 Galeopterus variegatus | reverse complement strand
TTTCTCCTATTTTTATGTTCTTGAAGAATTTGTGTAGAATTGGTCTTATTTCTTCCATAAGCATTTCGTAGAATTTGTCAGTGAGTTGGTTTAGATATACAGTTTTTTTTTGTTGTTGTTGGAAGGTTTTTATTCAGGTTATCTAGTACTTCTTGAGTGAAATTCAGTAGTCTGCTTCTTCCAAAGACTCTGCTTATGTCTTCTAGGTTGTTTGCAATATTCTTTTATTAGCATTTTGATCTCTGTACAATCTATAGTAATGATGTCCCTTTCCTGCCTTTGGTAATATTTTTGTTTCTGTTTCACTCATCCCCTCAATATGTCTAGAGATTTATAATTTTATTGATATTTTCAATACACAAGTTTTTAATTTAAATAGTTTTCCTTATTGTTTTCTGCTTTAAATTTTATTGATTTTCTCTTTGAAATTTATTATTACATTTGTTTGGCTTACTTTGAATTTAATTTGTTGTTCTTTTTTTTGTTTTTGTTTTTTAAGTTTTTGAATGTACAGGTCTAGATCATTTGTTTGAGACCATTCTTTTATAACAGTACAGACTTTCCTATAAGCCTTATATTAACTGTGTTCTACAAATTGTTATTGCTTTTAATATTTTCAATTCAATTTTTTTTCTAATTTTTCTTGTGTCTTTTTATTCATTTATTTGATTATTTAGAAGTGTATATGTGTTTTTAACAATGAATATTTGGAAATTTTCCAGATATTTTTCTCTTATTGATTGCCAGTTTAATTTATTGTGGTCAGAGAATACAGTTTGCAGAATTTTAATTTTAAAAAAAATTGATAACTTTATCTGTGGCCCAGAGTATGGTCAATCTTGGTGACTGTTCTATGCACATTTGTAAAAAATGTGTATTCTGCTGTTGAGTGGAACGTTCTATAAATGTCAACTAAATCAAGATGGATGATACATTGTTCAGGTCTTTTTGTTTATACGTATTGCTTGCCTGTGAATGTGTTCTAATGATTGCTAAGAGAAGAATGTTATCTCCAACTTTTGTCTGTTTCTCTTTTTGATTCTGTCAGCTCTTGTTTCAGTATTTGAATTTTTGTTCTTTGTACATGCACATTTAAGATTTAACCTTAGAAGTTTAAATGGATATCTTTATGTAATATCCCCTATATCCCTGATAAAATTCCTTATTCTGAAGTCTACTTTATCTGACATTAATATGAAGCTATGTCAAAATGTTCATGGAAAAAAAGAATTAAAAGATAATAAAAATTTTTCTATAAACTTTTTGAAGTATCCAAGTATAACCACTCCAGCTTTCATTTAATCAGTGTTTGCATAATAAATCTGTTACTTTTCACCTATCTATAATTTTAATTGTAAAGTAGATATTTGGGGGATAGCATATAATTGGATCTTATTTTTTAATTCAATCTGAGATTCCTTACTATTTTAATTGTGTTTAGACCACCTAATTTCATGGTACTGTTGATAACATTGGACTAAAATCTACTACTTGTTAGTTGCTTATTTTTTCATTCTCTTGGTTTAAACGTTTTTATATTTTCAACCTCTTTGTGTCTTTGTACTTGATGTGTGTCTCTTTTAGACAGCATATAATTGACTTTTGATATTTTATTTGGTCTGAAAATCTCTGACTATTATTAGGAAGGTTTAGTCCATTTATATGTAATATGATTTTTTATGTGGTTTATTTAAGCCATTTTATAATTTGTTTTTATGCCCAACATAGGCTTTCTCAAGAGTTTCTTTTAATTACCTTTTTCCCTGTGTATAGGACATATTTTCCTGTTTCTTTTCATGTCCTGTTATTTTTTTGTCAAACATTGCACATTTTAAATGCTATAATTTGGCAACTCTTTAAATCATATCCTCTTCCATGTTTGTTGTTGTGGTTGCTGTCTTTTGTTGTTGATGTGGCTGTTTGTCTAGGGACTTTTTTGGACTAATTCTATGACATCTAATTTTCAAATTCGTGTGTCATTACTCAGCTATCTACTTGGTTAGTTTAATGGTCAGCTAATGATTGGGCAGGCATTTCTTTAAATGCCTTGAGTTAATACCTCCCTTTGGTGAGGAATTCTGTCAATTTACAACTATGCCTTAGCCTTCACTTTACACTGTGCAGAGCCTCAAGATCAGAGGTGATAGATTTTTGCTTTCTCCTATCTTTCCCTTGGTATGTGTTTTCTGAATCTTCTTCTACTTGATTGGTGAGGGTGGGATCACCATCCCTGAATAATACAAGATGACTGAAAACACAATGGCCAACAATGGATGGATAAGATTAACAGTAGTTTATTAGTACCGTATACTTGCAATGTGCAGAAGAAGATACCTCATACCATGGAGGATCACACAGGGCTGCGCTTGGGTACAGAGTTAACAAGCAGGGGCATTGGGAGGTAGGTTTTGTAATAACAAGAGGGTGGAGTGACCTCTGATTCCCACAGGAGGATGTGATTGGCTTGTTTGAATAATTAACAGGCTGGTAAGGAAGTGAAACCTGCTAGATTGAGGAATGGGTGAGGGTGCAGCTGGTCCAGATGACAGGGGAAGTAGCTGGGTCGGGAGTCTTTTCTGCTGGGTACCGGGTTTATCTACTGAGAGATGGGGAACTGACAGCTGGGTCTTTGGGGCCCTGTGAAGCTAAAAAAGTAAAGGCAGCATTTAATATTGCACCTTAAGTTCAGACCTTACCCCACAATGTGCAGAGCATACACATGTGTGTGACTTTTTAGATCCTCAGGAATATGTGTGACTTTTGCAAGGTCCCAATGGACTTATTTTCCTTTGAAGTTTTTTGAACAGCCTCTTATTAGCTTAACTGTTATAGTCCTCTTAGGCCATAGCAATGTTAAAAACTTCAACATTAAACTATTGTTGCTTATTATTTTCAACAAACATACTATGCATAGGGTTTCTCCCACTGCTGAAATGAATCTGGAGTCATGTCAAATACATATAAGTAAATTGGGCTTTTACAGAGAGCTGTCATACAAGTCAAAAAGTTACAATTTTTTAGTGATGTGGATTTTAGGAAAGCTCCAAGCTATTTGTGTCTCTACAAAGACTGTGGATGGTATTCACAGCTAACGTGGCTGTGAGGCTGATAATTTTCAAAGCTTCCATCAAGCTGGAAAGAGAATGGACTAAGACAAGTTCATATATTATTTTCTTGCTATTCATACCAAGATTCAGCCGTTTTTCTTGAATAAAGCTCCTCAATTGTCTTACAACGTTAGTTAATTTGAAGAGTTCGGAAAAGTGTCCATTTTGACCATTTCCCACTGTTTTGGGTGCTTTTATGGAGGAAAGAATTTTCAGAGGTTTTTACTCTGCCATTTGGATGTATTTTTTATAGCTAAGTGAAGGACTTATCCTCCAAACCTGATTTTAGCTCAGGTTTTCCAGACTGCTGAAATGGTGCAGAGAACCCAAAGTAGGAAAGGTAAGGGAAAAAATATCCCTTAATGTATCATATTCAAGGAACTGAAGTCAGAGGTAAAGAGGAAATTGTAAAGGCATTAGGAGAGAGAAAAGAAGAGAAACATTCATAAAAAGGAACAATGTTTCTCATCAGAAACTATAAAGCCAGAAGTCAATAGAGTGACATCTTTAAAGTAGGCAAAAAACAAAAAGTCAACCAAGCATTCTATTCTCAGTGAAAACATCTGTCAAAACCAAAGGACAAATAAAAACTTCCTCTGACCAGCAAAAGCTGAGTGCTCATACCAGAAGCACTGCTGGATATTGATTCTATCATCTATGCATGTTTTCTGGTTTTGGTTTTGTTTTTGACCAAGTCTTTTTTTTTTTTAATTAAATTATTTTCAGATAGTTTCACAGGTAGTTATAAGAAATGATACAGTCAAGATAAAAAGCAGTTTCATCAACAAAAGGATCATTCATAATTCGATTTTATAGCCATATCACCTCCCCTCACCATCCCTAACCCCCACAATAATTAATCTATTCTCCATTTCTATAAATTTGCCATCTCAAGAATGTTATATAAATGGAATCAACACATCTTTTGAGATTGGAGTTTTCACTGAGCATAACTCCCTCAAAATTTATCCAAGTTGTTACATGTATTAATAGTTCAAACTTTTTTATTACTGAGTAATATTTCATCCTGTATATGTACTACAGTTATTTTAACCATTGTCCTGTTGAGAGACATCTGAGTTGTTTCCAGGTTATGGCTATTTTGAATACAGCTGCTATGAACATTTGTGTACAGGTTTTTGTGTGAGCATACTTTCATTTCTCCGTGATAAATATCACAGAGATCAATAGCTTCATTGTGCTGTTTGGTAGTTGCATGTTACAGTATGATAGAAAACTATCAGTTGTCTTCCAGAGTGGATGCACCATTTTACATTCCCATTAACAATGTAATGCTGACCCATTTCTACACATTTCACTAACATTTCGTGTAATCACTACATTTTATTTTAGCCATTCTCATGGGTGTGTAGAAATATCACTGGGGTTTTACTTTGCATTTACCAAATATCTTTTCATGTGCTTATTTGTAATCTGTATATCCTCCTTGATAAAATGTCTCCTGTCTTTTACTCATTTTCCAATTGGATGTTTGGAATTTTTATTGTTGACTTTTGAGAGTTCTTTACATATTCTTGATATGATTCTTTGGTTAGTTATGTTGTTTGCAAATATTTCCTCCTAATCTTTTGCTTATCTTCTCATCCTCTTGATGGGATCTTTTTCAGAGCAAAACGTTTTTAACTTTGGTTGAGTCCAAATATAAATTTTAACTATTATGAATAGCCTTTTGGTGTGAAGTCTAAAAAATTCTTTCCTTAGCCCTAGGTCCTATAGGTTTTCTCTTGCTGTTTATTTTATTTCTAAAAGTTTTACAGTTTTACCATTTACATTTAAGTGTGTGGTCCATTCTGAATTAATTTGTATATAAGGTGTGAGGTTTATTCTCAGGTTCATTGTTTTTGCCTGTGGATGTCCAATTGTTTTAGTACCTTCAAAAGGGTGATTTTCCCCTTCTCAAATATTGTTGGGGGCCTATTTGCATGAGACTATTTTTGGGTTTTCAATTCTGTACCATTGACTTATGTTTCTGTCCCTCTGCCAATACCATACTGTATTGAGTACTGCAGCTATATAATAGGCCTTTATTTTGAGTAGAGTGACTCCTCCCATTTTGTCTTTCTTTTTCAAGATCTTTCAGCTATTTTAGGGCTTGTGCCTTTCCATATCCATTTGAAAATTAGTTTATATGTACAAAACATAAATCATATCTACAAATAAACTTCACTGGAATTTTAAAGGAATCACATTAAATCTATAGATCAATTTAGGGAGAACTGACATCTTTGCTATGCTGTCCTCCAATTCATGAACACTGTCAGTCTCTCCATTTATTTTGGTCTTCTTTTGATTGATTTTACAATTTTTCATTTTTAAGATAATGATTCTGTTTCTTTTTTATAGATTTATAACTATTTGTTTAGGGGGAAATCTATTATAAATGATGTTGGTTTTTAAATTTCTGTTTCTGCAGAAAAAGTTAGTTTTTTGAGAAGATAAAAAAAATAGACAAACCACTAGGCAGACTTACTAAAGAAAGAAGAGCAAAGAAGCAAATAACTAAAATCGGAAATGAAAAAGGGGATATCACAACTGATACTGTAGAAACACAAAGAATCATTAGAGATTACTATGAACAACTATATGCAAACAAATTTGAAAGTATGGATGAACTGGATAAATTTCTAGACTCACACAAACTATCAAGATTGAACTAAGACGACATAGAAAAACTGAACAAACCAATAAAGAGCAATGAGATTGAAGCAGTAATCAGAAATCTTCCAAAAAAGAAAAGCCCAGGACCAGATGGCTTCACTGCTGACTTCTACTAAACCTTTAAAGAATAATTAATACCAGTTCTTTCCAATCTATTCCAAAAAATTGAAACAGAAACTATTCTCCCAAATTCATTCTATGAAGCCAGCATCACCCAGATACCAAAACCAGACAAAGATACAACAAAAAAGAAAGCAACAGACCAATATCCTTGATGAATTTAGAGGCTAAAATCCTCAACAAAATACTATCAAACAGAATACAGCAACACATCAAAAAGATTATACACCATGATTGAGTGGCATTCATCCCAGGAATGCAAGGATGGTTCAACATACACAAGTCAATATATGTGATACACTACATCAACAAAGTCAAGAACAAAAATAATATAATCTTCTCAATAGGTGCAGAAAAAGCATTTGACAAAATTCATCAGTCCTTCATGATAAAGACTCTCAACAAGTTAGGTACAGGAGGAAGGTATCTCAACATAATAAAAGCCATATACAATAAACCTACTGCCAATATCATCCTGAATGGGGAAAAGCTGAAAGCTTTCTCTTTAAGATCAGGAATGAGACAAAGATGTCCACTTTCTCCACTCCTATTTAATATAGTATTGGAAGTACTTGCCAGAGCAATTAGATGAGAGGAAGAAATAAAGGGCATCCAAATATGTAAAGAGGAAATCAATTGTCCCTGTTCATGGATGACATGATTCTACATATAGAAAACCCAAGAGACTCTACCAAAATACTCTTAGAGCTGGTAAATGAATTCAGTAAGGTTGCAGGACACAAAATCAACATACAAAAATCAGTAGCATTTTTATACTCCAACAACAAACTGGAAGAAAAAGAGATCAAGAAAGCAAGCCTGTTCACAATAGTCACCCCCCCAAAAAAAACCCCTAAGAATAAATTTGACAAAAGAGGTGAAAGATCTCTACAATGAGAACTACAAATCACTTCTGAAAGAAATTAAAGAAGACACTAAGAAATGGAAAGACATTCCTTGTTTGTGGATTGGAAGAATCAATGTAGTAAAAATGTCCATACTACCCAAAGCCATCTACAGATTCAATGTGATTCCCATCAAAATACCAATGACATTTTTCACAGAAATGGAAAAAGCAATCCCAACATTCATATGGAATAGCAAAAGACCCTGAATAGCCAAAGTAATCCTGAGCAAAAAAAAGTAAAGCCAGAGTCATTACACTTCCTGACTTCAAACTATCTTATAAATCTATAGTAACAAAAACATCATGATACTGGCATAAAAACAGACATGTGGACCATTGTAACAGAATAGAGAACTCAGAAATCAACCCATGTATTTACAGCCAACTGATCTTTGACAAAGGCACCAAGAACATACATTGGGTAAAAGACTGTCTCTTCAATAAATGGTGCTAGGAAAACAGTATATCCATTTGTAGAAGAATGAAACTTGATCTGTACCTATCACCATATGCCCAAATCAACTCAAAATGAATTAGAGACTTAAATATAAGTCCTGAAACTTTAAAACTCCTAGAAATAAACTTAGGGGAAATGTTCCAGGTTTTAAGACTGGATAATTACTTTATGAATAACACCCCCAAAGCACAGGAAACAAAAAGAAAAATAAACAAATGTGAATATATCAAACTAAAAAGCTTCTGCACAGCAAAGGAGACAATCAATAGAGTGAAAAGGCATTCTACAGAATGGGAGAAAATATTTGCAAAATACGCATCTGATAAGGGATTAATATACAGAATACACAAGGAGCTCAGACAACTTATAGCAAAAAAACACATAATCCTGTTAAAAATGGGCAAAGGAGCTGAATAGACATTTCTCAAAGGAAGACATACAAATGGCCATGAAAAAATGCTATATGAAAAAATGGTATATGAAAAAAATGCTCAACATCACAAATCATCAGGGAAATACAAATCATCAGGGAAATGCAAATCAAAACCACTTTGAAGTATCACCTCACCCCAGTCAGATTGGCTATTGTAAAAATGTTAGAGAATAACAAATGCTGGCAAGGATGTGGAGAGAGAGGAACCCTCCCACACTGTTGGTGGGACTGTAAATTAGTACAGCTATCACGGAGAATAGTATGGAGGCTCCTTAAACAGCTACAGATAGAAATTCTATATGATCCAGCAATCCTACTCCTGGGGATACATCCAGAGGACTGGAAAGCATCAGGTTGAAGGAATACCTTCAGTGCCATGTTTATTGCAGCTTGTTTATTGCATGTTTATTACAATAGCTAGGCAATGGAACCAACCTATATGTCTCTTGATGGATGGCTGTAAAAGTAAATTGTGGTATATATACACAATTGAATACTACTCAGCCATAAAAAAGATACATTTGCAGCAATGTGGATGAGCCTGGAGAAAACTATTCTAAGTGAAACAAGCTAGGTACAGAGAGAGAAATACTACATTTTCTCGCTCATAATTGAGAGCTGAATCCATAAATAAACAAATGAACAATAAAAAGAGACAGAAAGAAAGAAACAACAATCACATTAATATGTTGAATCTTTAGAAAACTAGGGGAGGAAAAGGGAAGGGGAGGGGAAGAGGAAGGGGGAATAATGAGGAATTGGTCAACAGACACAAAGAATGATTGCATATCATCATGATGAATAAGCTAACTATACTGATCTAACCACCACACATTGTACACAATTATTGAAAATCAATGTTGTACACCACATGTATGTATAATAAAATAAATAAATAAATAAAGTTCATCTTTAATATATAAAAATGTAATTAACTTTTGTGTGTCAATATTGTATATTGTGGCTTCTGACCTTGCTAAACTCACTTATTAGTTCTAGGAGGGTTCTTTTATTTTTAGATTCCTTGGGATTTTCTACATAGATAGTCCTGTCATCTTAAAGTAGGGACAGTTTTGTCTCTTTCATCCCAATCTGTATGCCTTACATTGATTTTTCTTGCCTTATGTCTTAGAAAAAAAAAAATCAGTCTTTCACAAATAGGTACGATGTTAGCTAGCCTCTTTGTAGATGCCCTTTATCAAATTGTTAGTTCCCTTGTATTTCTAACTTGTAGTTTTTATCACAAATGAGTGTTGATTTTTGTCAAATGTCTTTTCTATGTCAATTGATATTATTATATATATATATTTTTAGCTCATCGATATTGTGGATTACGCTGATTGAATTTTGAATGTTGGACCAGCCTTACATCCCTGAAATAAATCCTATTTGGTCACACTGTAAGATTCTTTTTACACACTGTTGGATTTGTAGGAGAAAAAAAGTAATATCTTCCCCCTTCCCCATTACAGGGTTCATGGCTGAGACAAATAACAAAAGACAGATTAATGAAAGAAAAGCATACAAATGTATTGAATATAAATTTTATATGATGACATGAGAGACTTCAGAAATGAAGAACCAAAGAATGGGAAAATCTGTGTATTTTTATGTACAATTGTACATAAGTGTGATTGGAAAACAAAAAGACATGATCTAAAAAACTGGGGGGAACTTAGTAAGGCCTATTTGTTCAGATTCTTCTTGGTGTTCCTGTGTGACATTCTTTCCCTCTGGGTATAGAGCAGGACACTTGTCACATGAGGGTCTTCAGAGGAGAAGGAAGGGAGAAGGTCAGAGAATGTTTTTCCTAGGTTTAATGGCCTGCTTCAGGAGAGAAGGGCTAGGGGAAGGTCAGAGTGTACTTCCTGTTTCTGTCATTTTCTCAAATGCCATCGTCCCATATTTTGGAGTAGCATGTCCTGAACTCCCTCAGATTGAATTTGCTTATATTTTGTTGAGAATTTTTGCATTTAAGTTTTACAAGATTTTACTGTTTCCTTTTATTGCACTGTCTTTGCCTGGTTTTGGTATCAGGTTAAAATTGGCCTTGTAAAAGGAATTGGGATGTGTTCCCTTCTTTCCTATTTTCTGAAGAGGTTGTGAATAATTGTTAATTCTTCTTTGAATGTTTGGTAGAATTATTCAGTGACATTATCTGGGTCTGGAGATTTCCATTCTGGGAGATTTTAATTAAGAATTAAATTTATTTAATGATCATAGGACTACTCAGATTATTTACTTTATCCTGGTTGAGTTTTGGTAGTTTCAGGTTTTTGAAAAACTAGCCCATTTCTTCAAAGTTGTTGAATTCATGATCATAAAGTTGTTCATAGTATTCTGTTTAATACTTTTAAAGGTTTCAGGATCTCTAATAATTTCCCTTGTTTTATTACGGATGCTGGTGATTTGTGTCTCCTCTTTTTTTGTTTTCTTCAATCTTTCTAGAAGCTTATCATTTTTATTGATTTTTTTTTTTTGGTGAAGAACCAGTGTTTATTTCATTGACTTTTCCTATTGCTTTCATATTTTCAATTTTATGGATTTCTGCTTTTATCTTTACATTTTTCTTCTGTTTATTTTGGGTTTATTTTGCTCTTCTTTTTCTGTTTCCTTGAGGTAAAAATTTGTGTTACTGGTTTGAGAGCGTTTTTCTTTTCTATTGTAAGCTTTTAGTGCTATAAATTTCTCTCTCAGGAATGCCTTAGCTACATCCCACATGTGTTAATATGTTGTATTTTCAATTTTCAGTTTTCTTTTATCTCCTTTTAGACTTCTGTCTTGACCCATGTATTACAAATATGTTGTTTGGTTTCCAAGTATTTAGAAATTTTTCTGTAGTCTTTCTGTTTTTTTTTTTTTTTTTTAGTTTGATTCCATTAAGATTGAAGA
Source organism: Galeopterus variegatus (assembly GCF_000696425.1). NCBI lineage: Eukaryota > Metazoa > Chordata > Mammalia > Dermoptera > Cynocephalidae > Galeopterus > Galeopterus variegatus. The sequence continues at coordinate 10,234 of NW_007741131.1, read as the reverse complement.
ACATAATTTGTCTGATTTTAATTACTTTAAAATTTTTAAGTTTTGTTTTATGTCCCAGGATGTGGTATACCTTTGTGAATACTCTATGGGTGCTTAAAAAGAATGTATATTCTGCTATTAATGTTGGTGTTCTATATATCTCAATTGGAATCTGTTAGTTGATTGTGTTGTTATGTCTTCCACATCTTTGCTGATTTTCTGTAGTAGTTCTATAATTTTCTGAGAGGGGAATGTTGAAAACCTCACCTATTGTAAATTTTGATATTTCCTTTTGTCTTTATTCTTTATATATATTTTGTGGCTCTGTTGTTTGGGCATATACGTTTAGTATTATTATGTCTTCCTGATAAATTGATCATTTGTACTTTTATAATGTCTCTTTTTATTGCTAGTAATTTTTTTTCTCTGAAGTCTACTTTATCTGATATTAATAATTGCCCCTAATTTTTAAAAATTAATGTTTCTATACTATATATTTTCCATTCTTTTGCTTTCCACCTATCTGTATCATTGAAAATGAAGTAAGTTTCTTATACATAGCTGTCTTGTTTTTTGATACATTTTGCAAATCTCTGCCTTTTAATTGGTTAGTTTAAACTATTTACATGTTAAATTATTACTAATATGCTAGGGCTTAATTCTGTAATTTTATCTCTTTGTTTTTCTTTGTTTCTTTTGTTTCTCATTCTTATTTTCTGTTTTCTTCTCTTCCTTTGAATTACTTGAATTATTTTAGGATTTTATCTTAATTTATTTATAGTATTACTGGATGTATTTCTTTGTATACCTTTCTTAGTGGCTTTTCTATGTATTACAATATACCAGTCTTCTGTTATCAATCTTCTATTACTTTGAGTGAAATATGAAAACTTTACTTCCCTTTAATTCCTTTTGCAATCACTACTTTTAAGTGTCATTGTATTAGGCTTCATGTGGTGATATAATTTTGGTCTCAATCCTCACATATGATTTAGAAAACTCATGTGAAGGACAGACTCTTCTATTTATCCACATTTCTGCTTTTATCCATTGTTCTTCCTTTCTTACTGAAGCTCCAAGATAGTGTCTTTCATCACTTCTTTTCTGTTTGAAGAAATTCCTTAGGCCACTTTTTAAGTATAGGTCTGTTAACAATAACT
>NW_007741131.1:0-7823 GCF_000696425.1 Galeopterus variegatus | reverse complement strand
TCTTCTGTTATCTCCACTTTACTATTGAGTTTTTATTTCTATTATTGTATTTTTAAGTTCTATGTTATGCTGAAATTTTTGATCCTTTCGTTTCTTTCAGGAGAATTTATAATTGCTTCTTGAATCATTTCATTATGGTTGCTTTAAAATCCATTTCAGATAATTCCAACATCTGATTCAACACAGTTTTGGCATCAGTTGATTACCTTTTCCCTCAATTTGTGATTCTCATGGTTCTTAGTATGGCAGGTGATTTTCAATTTTACCATGGACATTTTGGCTATTATGTCAGGAACTTTTGGCTCCTACTCATATTTAAACATTTTATTTTAACATGTAGTCACCCTGTTTAGGTCAAGTACACAAGTCTTGACCTACTTTTGTGGGCTGTGATTTCAATGACTGTCTAATTTTCAGAACCTATGCAGTGCAATTTTGGACTGCTTTCTTTATCCTGTGCCTCAGTCTTCCACTGGTCCCTGCCAGGTCTGCTTGTGTAGATGGAAGCAGCTTCTCCATGATGGGCTATCTGGTACCACTTGGTGGGAGAAGAAAGGCTCCAGTTCATGGAATGAAGAGCATTTCCTGGGCTGGAACTTGTCATGCAGGACCCATTTGCCAGTGTTTCTCAGCTCTGTGCTATGTCTAGGTCCAAAATTAGGTTTTAAATGGCTAAAATCCATGTGTAGGCTGAGCTGGTTCCTTCTGAAAATTCTAGAAGAGAATCTGTTTCCTGCCTTTTTAAAATTTTTCAGTGGCTGCCTGTATTTCTTGGTTTGTGGCCCCTTTCTCCATATTCAAAGCCAGTGGCATATCATCTTCATACTCTCTCTACTTCCAGTATGACATATCTTCTCTTTCTAAATCTGATCCATTCTTCCTCCCTCTTATAAGGATCCTTGTGATTACACTGGGCCCTACCAGAAAATCCAGGGTAATCTCCCCATTTTAAGATTCTTAACTTAATCACATCTACAAAGACCCTTTTTGCCATGAAGGTAACATATTCACAGATTCTGAGGATTAGGATGTGAACATCTTTGGAGGGGCATTATTCAGTCTACAACACCACCTTTTAAAATTCTCCTCTGGTCATCTCTTGTGTCGTTTGCATGATTTATACTTGTACTTAGGAGAGAAGAGCAGGAAGAGATGAGTATACACCATTTTGGTTGGACTGGCAGTCTGATATTATTTTTGTCTCTAGCTTTGTGTCATATTCACATTTACAAGTACTTTTACAGTGTGTGTGTGTGTGTGTGTGTGTGTGTGTGTTTAACTTCAAGTCATTGACCAAAATATTAAAGAAGACAAGGCCAATCACTGAGTTATACAGCACAGTTTGAGAATGTCTCACTTCCTTTTGATCCTGTTGTGGTATGTTGAAAATTATCGAGCCACTTGTTTATACCATCACCACATTAATTCTTGTCTGTATTTTCTCTACAATAAAAAAAAATATATAATAAAGAAGTTTCCAGGATGCCCTACTGAAATCACAATGACTATGGCATTTTCTTGATAAACAGAGTAATTAATACTGTGAAAAATAAATTCTGCTAGTTTTTCATTACACTTTTCTTTTTTAATAGTCTCTAAACATCATTGTTTATGTAAATTATTCCAAAACATCTCTGCTTCATAAGATATTATAGAATTATGGCAGAAATAGATCACTGTTCTGAAATTTCCTAAGTCCATCTTTTCACCCTTTTGAAATTTTGGATTAGTATTGTGATGGCATCTTTGGAGCGTCCACACATTGGTCCTGAGCATTGTTAATGACAGATCTACATCAGATTTTTAAATTCCTGCTTCTTTGGATGTCATCTTTGTTCGTCTGAAGAGAGTTGTAATTTTAAAATAACCAAGTCCCATTATTAATTTCACTTTTTATCTTAGTACTACAATTTCCTCTTTAAAAACCATGTTTTATCTGCCACTCTTCTATTTTCAGAATTGCTCTCACTACTTGAACTTTTCATCCATCTATTCACTCAACATGTGTGACATGCTTGATAGGTGACAGGGACTGTTCTAGCCCTAGGGAATATAAAGATTAATAAATTGATAATCTGGTAAACTTTTCTGTCATCTGTTAACATTGTGCCACTGTCCCTGGGCAGTGACCCTATTCCTTCTTTGTTCACAGTGTGTCTCTGAACATCACCTGCAAAGCCTGTTCTTGTCTTTAGCAGTTTCCACAAGCCTCAGCAACTCTGGGCTCTCACTTTTCTGCCATTGCCCTTCTAAGTCTAGGCTGATCCTTTGTTTTCATTCCTTGCTACGTGTCCCTCTTTCTACCTCTTCTACTGTCCTTTTATATTCCAAGCTCATGATAAAGTTCCCCGTGCAGTTGTCAGTTCCCTTAAAAGTACTTTCTTCCACATTTGAATGAAGATTATATAAACTCAAGTTCATTTTTCTACCATACCCCTTGAGCAGCATTCCCTTTTAAGGCTCATACAAAGAACAAATGTGCTTTTTTTCTCTCTCTCTCAGTATTTTGGAATCTACTTTTTAAAAATGTCTTAGTCCTGTGTCTGGTTATAGCCAGCATTTATTTCCTTCGAAAAGACAATCTCCAAGGTACTTACCCACTTCTTATCATAAATCCTTTCTTGCATTTTAATCAGAATTAAGTTCACAGAAGCAGCATCTTAATTTCTTCATTTGCTTTTACAAAAGTAAAAAGTACATCTTGGATCCACTTCCTTAAGCATAATTAGATTCCTTTATGGTTGAAACTTATCATGACTTTATCCTAATAATGTTTCAATTTTTTCTGCTGCTTATAGTAAAAATTATGTTTAATGACAATCTTGATTATTTTCTCAAAATGTCTTTCCTAAACACAGACATAGAAACTACTTTTTCAACAGCTCCCCTCCCTAAATATTGTAAAATTTCTACAGATACAAAGAGCCATGTCTTTTCTTTTGGCTCTACTTACAACAAACCAGCTGTCTGCAGAGCTATCAGCAGGGTTTATTTTTCTTGGCTTAAATGCAAAACTCTAGTTATTAATATGGGTGTAAGTTCTCCTTGCTGACAATTTAAGATAAAGTAAATTGGAAGTGACATAAAGGAGCATGTGTGTGTTAATGTGCTTCACCAAGATTCTTTCCTGACATCCTGAAAATTCCGCTCTGGATGGCCAACACCAGAAACCATTGCAAGTAACTACATGCTGTTAAAGGGTGGGCATTCTCATTGATTTGTAAAAGTGACAGATGCAGCTTGTGATTGTAAATTACCAAAGTGAAGTTAGTCCCAAGTGATCTCCAAGCAGACTCCTCCAATTTCCCAACCCCCGGCAATTGTTTGGCTGCTTCTCAAGCATTTAACATTTCCTTTTACTTGCTGCAATGATTCCTGTGGGCTTTAGTGTACCTCTTTATTCTTTCTTTCTCTTTAATTTACAGTAATTTAATCCAAAACAAAAAAATCTTAAACATAGAAAATTATCTTGGCATTATAATTGTTCTTATTCTTATGTTTTGTGGCCTTGAGTAATTATTTTATTTTTGGACACTGTTCATATCATAGTGATCCTCTAACTTTAATGTACATAAAAATCTCCTGGAGTGCTTATTAAAAATGCAGATTTCTAAACCTCCTGCCCGGAGATTCTGATTCAGTAAGTCTGGGCAATCTGTGATTCTGTGTATTTAATCTGATCCCCAGGTGACCCTCATGCAGGTGGTCTGTGTACTGCTTTTGAGAAGCATTAGACTCAAACCTTAATCTCTTATCAAGCTTCAATTATGTGTTTCTTTCTATTTTTATCTACTTTACATTTTCCTTAGGCAATGTTTTCAATAGTAAAGATTGACATCTTCAGCTTCGTAACTGTGGTTCAACATGTTGAAATTAGCTCTCCTAAGACCTGAAAAATTCTGCAGTGTCACAAGGAGGACACAAGCGTTCAAGAGGCATAGAGCGATACTGATCACAGTCTCTGCATTTCATGTTCCCACATTTTATGTCTATGGTGTTTAGAATGCATCTCAGCCAACTCTTGATAATAGCAACATTTCACTTGAGAGATTCTTCATTTAAATATTTTATATCAAATTAGATATTGCCTTTACATTGCCACATTTTTGAAATATAGCATGTTCATATAAAATATTTAAATACTATTAAATTTATAAGGCAACTAATGCCATGGCACCTTAATCAAAAACAAAATACGATATGATGAAATGGTATGACTTGAAAATGCGTAGGGACAAACTTTAGCCCAGACTAAATGTCAGCAGTAAAATACTCGGTAATGAAATGAGCAAGACCAAAGGTCAGGCTCCCGTAAAAATCCCATTCTAGCTCCAGCTTTATTTTAAATCATTTCAGATTATGTATGGTAAGTTGTCTATTCTTTCAAGTGAGATATCCTTCCTGTGAACTTCAAGCTGGGTATTGCTTATGAGAGGTGAGAGGTGAAAGGTTCCAGGCTGGGAAGCTACACTTATAGTGCTTTTTCTCTTTCTCTTCTTTTCAATTTGTAATTCTCTCTTGGTGACTAGATCTCTTTCTTAAAAGAAGTTCTGGAAAATAGCCTGTGATATTTTATAGAATAGATGAGTGACTTGTAGTTTCATATGTCCTGGTTTGCCCAGGAAAATCCCAGCTTGTAACCTGCTATAGATAAATTATAACTGTTAATTATTTTTAGCTCCCCTTTTATTCTCAAAAATGCCCATATTTGGAGTATAAATCATATGGCCACTCTACTTACTGTCAATATATAGAAGTATTTTACAATCTCAAGTATTTCTAGCCTGGCCATGTAATGGTCCTTAAATCCACTGGGAAAAGCTAGCTATTATACTTGTCAAAGAACAAAATTACAACAAATTTAGTTGAAGATCTCAATTGCTTTACTGTGATTCTAGAATCATGCAGCATGCTATTGTGTAAAACAGAATAAGTGTTCCGATGAGCAAGCAGAGGAAGTCAGTTTTATAGACAGAAAAAGACTAAACAAAGCAGAAACAAGGGACAAAAGAATGGATTGGTCATTTCAAAGTTACTTTCCTTGTAAGACGGGGACAAGAAGACAAAGCAATAGAAAAAATAACATCAGGTTACTTTAAGCTATCTCTTTGGTGTGAGGATTAAAACAGAGGGAACTTCTTTATCATACCTATTGAAGATTTAAACTGGCTTGTTCCAGAAAGAAAAATTGGCTATCATTCTGTTTACTTCTAGAAAGGTCAGCCCACAGCCTAAGTGACATGGAATTTAGCAGGGGTGACTCCATTTTGATTTCTATTCTGGCCTTTTGGGACCTAGTGCAGGAACTCAGTCCAAAACAATGGCCTCCTATGATTTTTGTTTAGCATACCGCTCAATCACAGGGCATGAGTAAGATCAGAATTGTCTCTGCCATGTTATAAAATAATCATATAAAATTTTCAGTATAATTTCTTAAGACAAATAATCAAGTTAAAGCACGACATTCTTTTGCTTAGAATCATCTAGTTCAGTGGTTCTCTAAATTGAACATGCATCAGAATCACTTGTAGCACCTATTAAAACACAGAGTACCTGGCCCCACCTCTGGAAATTTTTGACTAGGGTAGGGTCTGAGAATTCACATTTCTAATAATTTCCCAGGAGATGGTGATGATGCTGGTTCAGAGCCTGCACTTTGAGAATCAATGACCTCATGGCTTCCTGTTTCACAGGGAGTAAAAGTCAAAATTTTTATAATAGCCTAAAAACTTTAATGATTTGGCTGACAGCTATGTATCTGACCTTCAACCTCCAACCTACTTCCTTCCAGTGGCACTGGCCTCCTTGCCACTCCAGGAATAAGCAAGCACTCTTCCTGCTTTGCACTGTTCCTTTTGCCTGGAGGGACACCCCCCCACACACACAGATAGATAAATAGTGCACTTTCTCACCTCCTTCAAGTCTTCACCCACACTCTCAATAAAGCTTCTTTTGACCACACTCATCAAAATTGCAACCAAATCCTCAGCTCTGTTACCCTGCTCAAGTTTTCCTTTTTCTTCCCCTGCAGAACATATGAATTTATAATATTCTTACTCCATTTACTGTCTGCAATTCCCCCTCCCCCCAATGTAAGCTCTTTGAAGGGATTTTTTTCTGCTTTGTTGACTGATGTATCCTGAACACCTTGATGAGAGCCTGGTATACAATAGGCATATATGTTTATTGAATAAATGAATGCATCACCAATTTTAGTTGTGCCTTTGTACATGAATGAGTAAGGCATGTGATTGCAGAAGACTTTGAAAGAATCTTGAGACATTGTGTGTGTGCGTGTGTGTGTGTGTGTGTGTGTGTGTGTGTATGTTTTTAGGATAGAATTAAATGCTCAGACTTTTGACTTGCAATTTTGTCATATCCAAATATTTGCTCATCAAGTTTGTGAAACCTTATGCTGTGTCTATGAAATTTTTGTTTTTTTCATGCAACACTTTAATGTCACATCCTTTATTTTAAGACATCTATCTACTGGACACTCTTTCCCAAACTTCTTGCTCTTTTGTCCTCTACCACTACATTTTCAAAAGTCCAGCATTAACTGTTTCTATGGAAACTATTAGAGATGTAACATCTATAATGCAGAAGAAAAAGAGGGAATAGAAAAAATTGATCCAAAGGTGTCACTTGCATTATGGACTAATTCACAGCTCCATAAGAACAAGTTCTGTGAATACCACTCTTCCAAAGGTTAGACAGAGTTTTAGAAGGTTAGAAAAATCATTCTTTCATCAGAGGAAATGAGTAACAAGTCTGCAAATGAATTTCATTCAATTCTTTTGAGAAATTCTTTGTAATCATTACATTTCAAAAACCCATTTGTCTTTTGACTTGACTTAAAAAGCATTTCCCATTTTATTTCAAAGTCTCTGTCCTGGTGAACACCCTCAATCCTACCCTCATGCCCAATGACACTCAGCAAAAAAGTTAATTTTCAATTTCTGTTTTTTTCCTACCCACATGAAGCAAAATTATGGGCATGATTTTTTAAAGTCAATTTAGTTAATTTGGGGGATTCTTTAAAGCCTATCTTTCTTTTTTTCTTTTTTTTTTCACTCCTATCAGAAATATGTCACTGGAGTTCCTCTTCATGTTTGAGAAGAAAGAAAACGTTTTTGGGAAACCTATATCTAATCAGAGAGACAATAAGTTTAGCAATTACAGGCATATAGGCTTCCTAGAGCAAAGAGACATTTTTCTTTAATTGCTCAGTTGCTGTCATCAATTATTCAAAGCCCAGTTTAGATGCTGTTGTTCTTTAAACTCGACTGATTAACAGATTTGGGATTAATATGTTAGCACTGGCCATAAGCGATCTCACCCTGCATTCCCTGAAAACTGCTCCCTGCTTTGTAGAGCAGAGTTCCCCTGGCTCTTAATTAACTCATCTGACCGTCCTGTAAGGCTAAGCAGACTGATTAGCCCCACAAGTGGAGCAGCAAACACATCACATCGATGGCTTTTTCTCATTTGACATGGAGGTTTGGGGATCTCAGTGTGTATTTCTTTTTTCCAAATCTATTTTGTAGCAGTTAGAATATTTTCTAAATGACTATTTCTCCTAAAAGAATATTAAGACAAATGAGTTAAAGTGGTCTAAAATTTTGACTCCAAAGGATAATCATTCAATAGGAAGAAAATGCATTAAAAATAAAATAAAGTAAAATGAAAACCAAGAAATTCAGAGACCTAAGGTTTTTATTCTATTTTGTAGGATTTCATGATTTCATACCTGTTCAAAGATCTTTGAACTTTCTCTAAAACCTTCCTTATTGTTTCACTGCCTTTTTTTTTTTTTTTTTTTT
>NW_007741130.1:22824-26787 GCF_000696425.1 Galeopterus variegatus | reverse complement strand
GTCGGTGACGGGCCATAATAATCATATACATTGTATATTGACAAAATAAAAATTTAAAAAAAAATGTACATTTAAAAAAAAAAGATTAACATTGGGACAAACATAACAGGAGCAAAGGGCTTAGAAACTAGGTGACTTATCCCAACCCCTGGCATCAGCTATTCTGTGCATAAGCCTCACAAGCTCCCTGCTTCATAGATCACAGGAAACTTATTTTTCTTAAACTTTTTCTTTGAAGTTATGCTATATAAGCCTTACATACAAGCCAGAGAGAGCGCTCCCATCTGCTATAGATGTCTGATTCTTCACTGTGTATGACTTTTCCCTATATATGTTACCCTTTTTTTTGTCCTTTTTTTTTTGAGACCGGCCGCACCACGCTCAGCCAGTGAGCACTGTGAGTGCACTGGTCATCCCTATATAGGATCCAAACCCGCGGTGGGAGCTGCTGCGCTCCCAGCACTGCACTCTCCCGAGTGTGCCACAGGCTTGGCCCTATAAGTTACCCTTTTAATAAACCTTTTTTGTAAACCATATGAATTTGTCTGATTTGTTCCCTGGTCTGAAAGTTCCTTCCCAGTTCAGAGGCTTTTAAACTCTAACCCCTTCCTCACACAATATTTCTGTTTTCATTAACAAGAATACAGTGAAAGAACAAAGAAATTTGTTGGAACTTCATTAATTCATCAATAATGCTAGTGACTTCTTTGCTGAGTTGAGTAATATTATTGAATACTGGAAGAATAATTTTTTAATTTTGTGCTGTTCATAATTAAGGCTCTAGATATGATACACCATTAAGTATAACCTGCATTATTAACCTCTTCTTCATTACTTTCTTTAGGCTACACAGTCAACAAAACTCTGATTTGTAGCATTTGCCAATTTTCTTGGGATAAATATTCTAATTTCATGCAACAACATGTTTCCAAACATAGAGTTAAGAAGAGATGTGCAGTAGTACAGCACTGTATTCCATTTCCACCATACAGATATATTAGGTATAAACAACCCCTAGATCATATGTAATAGTTAAATGTAGTAAAATAATTAGGGACTAATGAGTTTCGGGTATTCATTACCTTGGTTTTGTTTTCAAAACAGCTTTATCGAAGTATAATTGACATATAAAAATTGCAGGACACTTGGCACATGACAACTCAGTCCAAATCCCTGCACAAAGAAACTTGACCAAACTCTACCATGGCTTCTAGCAACATAAGGCCATGTCCCTAGGATGACCCCACCCCCCCTTAAAGTGCCTACCTGAGAAAGCTCAACACTGCCAGGAAAGATTTGTCCTGGCCAACACACCCCTGATAATAGGCCCTGACCTCCTTTTTTTAGAGCATTTATTAAAATTGTAAATACGTATCACTTGCAACTCAGAAACATCTCTGTCAAGGGTCTGAGAGACATTCCTTTGAAATTTAATCATTATAAGTCTAAGGCCTCTCTCTATCTCAGTCTCTATGGGAGAATAGAATCCTAACTTAGATCACTGCCAGCCAGCAGACACAGCGGGCCTAATTGCATTTATACTGACCAGCCCTGTGCAGTATTTCAGTTCTCTGACTCTCCTAACCCCCGAACTCCTCCCCACTTCATTCTTCTTTTAAAAGGCCCAAATCACTTTTGCACAAATCAGAATGGAACTCAGCTCTTTTCCCTACTGTCAGTAGTTACTGAATAAGATCCCTGACCCCTGGCACCCAGTAATCTCTTCTCCCATATGTCTAGTTTTGTTATTTTCAGAATGTTGTGTAAATGGAATCATAAGTTTGTGACTTTTTGAAATTGGCTTTTTTCCCTCAGCATAATGCCATTGAGATCCATCCAGGTTGTGTGTTTCAATAATTTGTTCTTTTTAATTTCTGAGTAGTAGACAATGGTATGGATGTACCATAGTTTATTTAGCCATTCACCTTATGAGGAACATTTTGGTTATTTCCAATTTTGAGCTATTATGAGTAAAGCTGCTATGAACATTTGTGTACAAATATCTGTATGACCATAAGTTTTCTTTTTTCTGGGAAAAATGCCCAGGCATGCAATTGCTGGGTTGTATGAAAATGCACTTTTAGTTCTTTCTGTAAGAAACTGCTTAGTGAATTTTAAGAATGGTTGTACCATTTTACATTCCTACCAATAATAGGTGAGACAGCCAGTTTCTCCTCAATCTCACCAGTATTTGAAATTGTTTTTTACTTTTCCTTTTTTTTTTTTTTTTTTTTTTTGGCCATTCTAATGTGTGTAGTAATATTTCATTGTGGTCTTAAATTGTATTTGCCTAATGGTAATGACTAATTATATTGACGTTGAACATCTTTTTGTAGCCTTATTTGCCATTTGTATATCTCTTTGATGAAATGTCTCTTGTGTTTTGCCAATTTTCTAATTGGATTTTTTTAATGTTGAATTTTAATGTCAAGCATTATTTATATATTTTAGCTATGAGGCCTTTGTTAGATATGATATTTGAAAATATTTTCTCTTACTCTGTAGTTTGAATGTCCGTCTTTTTAATAGGGTCTTTTTAGAGCACAGGTTTTTAATTTTATTGAAGACCAACTTATCGATTTTTTAAAATACATACTGTACTTTTGGTGTCATCTCTAAGAACTCTTCACCAAGTCTCAAGTCCCAAAGATTTTTTTCCTACATTCTAAAATTTTATAGTTTTTTTTTTTTTTTAAAGATGACCGGTAAGGGGATCTCAACCCTTGGCTTGGTGTTGTCAGCACCACGCTCAGCCAGTGAGCAAACCGGCCATCCCTATATGGGATCCAAACCCGTGGCCTTGGTGTTATCAACACCGCACTCTACCGAGTGAGCCACGGGCCAGCCCAAATTTTATAGTTTTTCATTTTACATTTCAGTTTGTGATTCATTTTACATTAAATTTTGTTTAAGGTGTGAGGTGCAGTTCAAGGTTCATTTTTTTAGGCTATGACTATCCAGTTGCTCCCACATGACCTATTGAAAGAGCTGTCCTTCCTCCATTGAATTTCTTTTGAGCACTTTTGTCAGATATTAGTTGGCTGTACTTCTGGGAGGCTATTTCCAGTTTCTCTATTCTGTTCCATAGGTCAATGTGTCAATTCCTCTGCCAGTAGAGGCTCAATCCCACAGTCTTGACTACTGTAGCTATTTAATAAATCTCAAAATCAGGTAGAGTGATTCTTCCCACGTCATTCTTCTCTTTTAGAACTGTTTTAGTTATTTTAGTTTCTTTGCCTTTCCATATAAATTTTAGAATAATCTTTTCTATATTTGTGGGAAAAAATGTTGCTGTTATTGCATTAAATCTAAATGTCAATTTGGGGAGACTTGACATTTTTACTATGTTGAGTCTTCCAAGTCATTAACACAAAATATTTTCCCATCTATTTAGATCTTTAACACATTAAAGCATAGATTTATAAATTCTTTCTCCTTTCACTTGGACAATATAGGGAATTTAGAACTGTTTTCCCCATATTAACTTATAGATTATTGAAGATATATATGGTAATTTCATCATTCTAACTTCAACAGGAAATATAATTATTTTATATAGTTAATTAGTGGTTGTATAAATCCACCATTACACACACCTCTTACTTGGATTCTCATTCCTTCTATCATAGCAGAACTTTCAACTGGGATCCCATTACTTTAACCATAAACATAATTTTTAGGTTGTCATTTTATACAGTGTCCCGACCCGCAGGATATTCAACGCAGACCCTGGAGGGGGGAGTGGGAATGGGAAAGGAGCAAGAGACGCAAGAGATGGGAGACAAGACAGTATTCTGATCAAGTCTCGTTTAATGAGGGAAATAAGCTCCTTTTATAGAAACTCACAGGTGCAAGAGAACAAAAAACAATGGGTGGGGGTGGAGGTCATGAAGAGTTCTTATGTAACCATCTTTTCTCGTTTTCTCGGGTATCGCTGTTACCGTCAGTTTTTTTTTTTTTTTT
>NW_007741130.1:6228-21824 GCF_000696425.1 Galeopterus variegatus | reverse complement strand
GCAGCCCTCGGTGTTGCGCCCGCACCTCACTCAGCCAGTGAGCCGCCGGTCTGTATGTGGGATCCGAACCCTCAGCGGGATCGCCGCTGCGCTCCCAAGTTCTTGACAGCGTAGCTTAGGTTAAAATGTTGCGGTTAGGCAAAACAATCACAGCATGCAGCCCTCCCAGGAAGGGTTGCAGTATCAGCTCTTTCCGTGCTCTTGTTCACTGCTACTTCAGCAGTCTGTCCCATTTGGCTCCTTAGCTTAGGGGGTCATCGTGAGGACACCCAGTTCCCCACAATACAGGTTGTTTTTTCATTAAATTTTACGTTTTTTCCTTAAATAGTCTTACTTCACACTGTTCTAGGAAGACACATTTACTGTGCATAGCAATCTAGGTTAGCAGGGTTTTTTTCCTCAGCAATTTAAGTAGTCCCTTCATTATATCCCTAACATGTAACTGTATATTGGGTATGGGGGAGACCATTTTTAGCTTTGTTTAGAGCTTCCTGGTCTTAAGAGGAACAAAATCTGGACTGGATGCATAACATAACACATCATCCTCAGATCCTAACACTTAGATGAGGTTAGAGACTAGATTGGGATTTTGGCTTGTCATATTAAGGAGGAAGTGAGATTGTAGAATATATAGGATAAATAATAAAATGGATATCTTAAGAACAAACTAATGGATTATGCTAGAAAATGGCTGGGTGCTTATCAGTCTCATTATCTCTCTCAGGATGCTCTGGAGGACAGCATGTCCCAGCTTCTCTTACATTTGGGGACTATGTGAATGAGTTGTGGGCAATGGAATATAGGTAAGAAGTGTTTGTGAAATTGTCTGCATTACATTTCCTCATTTCCGCTCCTTCCTAGGGATGCTTCTTTGGACTTAATGCTTTCACTTTTCACAGTGTCCAGGATTTATTGCTCTCTTCTTGTGGGCTACAGGTTTGGGCAATGGACTGACAATGTCCTGATGAGAACAAGACCTGGTGTTCCTGAGCTGCAGATGTCAGCTGGGCTGTCTCACCATCACTCATTTGTGTATGGTTCTGTCTTCCCTGTGGGCTAGAGGGGTGAGGTTCTGGTTGCTGTGAATTAGAGATGAATAATGACATGTCATCTTATATCTCAAACTATAAACAATGCCAACTCCATGCCAACCTAGGCCTGCAGGTAGTTCGTCCTAGTGATCCTAAGCTTTGAATCATGTGGCCTATAAGAAAGTGTGCCTTGGGTAAGAGGTTTAACTGTAGATTATGAAACCCTCCTGCATATACTGATAAAAAAATGCTTACATGAGCCAAATGGTACAACGGTGTATTATTATGTAAATATTTTTAAACACTACTCATGAGGCTCTTTGTTGAGTCAGAGAGTCAATGTATTTTATGTTTTGATAAATATCACCAATGAGTCTGCAAAGAAGTATCTCATAGTTAGTCTCCCATAGCAGCATATGTGAGATCCTTCTGATGACATTGCCAATAATACTAATATAGAATAATAATCATAATGACAGCAAAACCTCTTATGTACTTATCTTTATGTTCCAGCCCCAATGCTAAGCACTTTTTAGTTAATTCCCACCGAGTGGGTAGTTTTGTCTCATTTATTCACTGGAATTTAAAGAGTCCAGTTCTCAAATAGGTTGGAGCATCAGAATCCCCTGGAGGACTTAAGCAGGGTCCCTCCCCCCCGCCCCCCGTCTCCCCCACCTGATTCAGTGGGTCTGGGGCCTGAGAACTTATATTTGTAACAAATTCCCAGGTAATGCTAATGTGGTCTGAAAACTACTGATGAGGGGAACATTTAATATTATTAAATTAAAGAATTGTCTTCATTTTTCTTATAAATCTCGATCTCAAGGATCAGAGAGATGAAATGCTGGCGCAGGAGTACAGAGGAAAGTCAAGGCGTGGGTCATCTGTTCCAGGCCTTTCAGGGTAGGTCACCGCCTCAAATGGCCACGGAAATCTCTGTGCGTCTCCTTTAAGAGGAAGCAAAGCCACGCCCTCTCTTGGAACCTTAGGAAGCTGTTTCACAGAGACCAGAAAGTGCGCGCCCGGATTCAGGCCAGAAACTACGTTACCCAGAAGGAAGTGCGTCGAGCGTCGGAGGCAGGGGCTGGGCCAATGACGGAAAACGGAGAGGGGCGTTTCCTGTGCCGGAAGGACGGGACTTGGGGCCTCGAGTCTCAGGACGACAAATGGTTGTGACAGCTCCGTGCTTATGTTCTGTGCACTGACTGGGACTCTTGACAGAGGCCGCTTCCCAGGCTTTTCGAGACCGAGCAGAGGACAGTGAGAATACGACCCGCTTACACGCTTTCGTACGAGCCGTGATACCCCCAGCCCCCGGTAGGGTTGTCTGCCGAGCGCCTTGCAGGGCCTTGGCGCCAGCCCTCTGTCCCCACGGCGCCCGGAGGCGGCGCCTGGAGCTGTGTGCGCATTTTACACGGCGGAGCCTGAGGCCGACACCGCCCCCGGCTGGAGTGAGGGGTCGGCTGAGCCCGCTGGACCGGATGTTCGCCGCCACTCACGGCCTCGCTCCGCCCACTGGGTCCCATGGCGGCGCCGGCGCTGGTGAGTGGAGGGTTCCACAGGTCCACGCGCTCTTGGATCGCCGCCCGCACGGTCCCATCCGCTATGATATAGCGGATCCTGGGACTCTTCGCCTTTCTCTTGTGATGCCTTTGGATCTGGAGGTCATGGGAGGGGGTGGGATGAGGGGCTGGGCTAATCACTTCCAACCCAGGGTACTGAATCCAGGCCAGGGGTTATAAGGAGAGGTCCCCATTTCTGGCTCTAACCTTGGAGCTTGTCGCCTCGCTGTCCTTGGCCTCCATTCCCTCGGCCCTAAAATGAGAATAGGAATAATTCTCTGCCGAGGGAACTGAAGAGGGTACGCTTGTGAGGTGTGTCCTTCAGTGCTCAGCACGACCCGGAGAGCATCACTCTGAATGCCATTTCTGGGGATGGACTCCCCAGGTCCTGCTATTATTTTAAGGGTTCACTCGGGCTGGAGTCTGGCCCTCAGGTCTCCCTGCCTCGGGCTTCTACCTAGCTGAAAGCTAGAAGGGAGAATGAGAGGCTCGAGGGCAGAGGTGAGGTGGGAGCAGCATTTTTGGAATTGCTGCTTCTCTGATAGTAGAGGTCCCCTGATAGGCTAGAAGACAAGAAGGTCATTGGACTCATCTTGCAGAAACCGTCTGTTTAATTGCAAAAGAATCTGGCTTGCCACTTAACAGCATTTACTTGTATTTGAAAAGTGAATACATTACAATATTCATTAATGACAGTGTACCGGAGTGTTGTGTCTCAGGATGTAAATACACGACAGACCCAAAGTTACTCTTCAGGATGTCACCCTGTTTAATCTCATCACGGCCCTGAACACCTTCAGGACTTGTGTTACTTATTCATTTTTCCTCACTTGACCTGCTCTCTAAACTCATTGAAGCCTTGTTCCAGGGTCCCTTCAGGGAGGTCTTCCCTGGTTGTCTCATCTAAAGTCTCCGCTGATGTTTGTGGTGGTCCCACTCTTTGTTGCTTTCAGAGCTGCTTACAGTCATCTGATTTCATCTTGCTCATTTATTGTTATGGTTGGCCTGTACCACTTACTCAGTAAGTGGTTGATGAATGAAAGACTCTACCCTCTGGAGCTCCCATCATACTTAGATTTAATCTAAACCCCCTCCACCACCACCACCACCACCACCACCACCACCATGGCTGCAAAGCCTCTACCCAGTCCCCCAGGCCACCCACCCTCCCTCCCTCTCTTGTTTTTCTCTAGCTCACTGCCCTCAGGCCACAGGGGCCTAAAAGAGTCAAGGTCATTACCCACTTTTCTCTGTCACATGGCCACCAGATCTCTGAGAGCCTCCCTTCTTAACCAACACTCCATCAACAGTGGGGAACCCTGGGGTGACACCTAAACACTTTGCATGTGGAGGGTGCAGGCCTTTCTCTGGCAGGTGGGCATGGGAATGAGAGGGACTTTGGTGAACCTTCCAGGCAAAGGGAACTGCATGGACAAAGGGAGAGTTTTTTGTCAAAGAGGCATGAGAGGGTTTGGGAGGTTACCGAGGGCACCTGTCACCTGCTGAGATGTGTCTCAGGAAGATGAGATTGTGTGGTTGTCTGATGGATCCTCATCCCACCATCCTATCCTCACCTAGGACAGACATCATGCTGAAGGCTGTTGCCCATATACTTAGAGCCACAGCCTGCATTGTCCCTAGCTACATGTCTTACCTGGTACTTAAGTAACAATATCTTAGGGAAATGTGCTGAGAGTGGCTCAGAAAGAAAAAAGAATAGGTTGGTGGCTCACTGTGGAATCTTCCAGGGATTTTGGAAGTCCCAGCTGCAGCTTGAGGGCAGGGAGAGTTTGTTTGAACCCTGCCAAGCCCAGGCAATTGGTACCTCCTTAGGTGACTCTTCTATGAGGCAGACGATGACTGCTCTGCCCTTCCGGCCATATTCTATGGAAATATTTTCAGGAGTGACTAAAATGGTTGTAACTACAAAAATTATTGGAAATGTTTCTTGCCCTTGTCACTGTGAAGTCACTGTGACAATAGAGGAGTATGGGGATTACATCCATAGACCTTGGATTAGAGCGACCTGGGTTCAAATCCTGCCACTTCTAGGTAGACATACGACTCTGGGTGACTACTGTGAGCCTCAATTTGCTGATTGTGAATTAGAGGTGATGATGGCATTTACCTCACTGATTAAAGGATGATTAATAAAATTTGCAAATACACATTGTGATGTGCTGGGCACTGCAGAGTTTGCTTTATGGACATTTTCTCTTCCCACAACAGTCTGGTGAAGTGGGAACTGTTATTGTATTGATGTGGAAGTTGAGGCTCAAAGAAATTAAGATACTTCCCCATCGTCACACATCTGGCATGTGTTGGTTCAAGAGTTAGATTTAAACCTTAGGAGTCTGGCCCCCAACCTGGAGACTTTTAGTTGCTTTAACACAGTATGTAAAGCCCTGAAGTGCAGACAAACAGTGCAGATGAGTGAAGCTTAGCTGCTGCTGCTGTTATCATTGTTTGAATTATTATTTTTTCCCCTCTCTTCTAACCTAGAACACTTACTGTCGCTCCTCACAGGATTATCATTGTCTTGTATCATTGTCCTAGGAGGCTTTTCTGTCCCACATGTTAGTCTTCTGTCAAAGGCACTATCTCCCTCCATCCTGAGCCCGGCACAGAGCTAGGTTCTCAGGAGATGCTTAGTCTCTCTGGATTTTTGCCAGTAACAGAGCAATAGGCTCTCATCTCATCTAATAGCTGCACAGCCACCTATGTTTGACTTTCCAGGCACTGGTATCTTTTGAAGATGTGGCCGTGACCTTCACAGGGGAGGAATGGGGGTATCTGGACCTGGCCCAGAGGACCCTGTACCAGGAGGTGATGCTGGAGACCTGCAGGCTCCTGGTCTCACTGGGTAAGCCCTTATTTCTCTCCCATATGGAGGACCCACAACCTCTTTCATTCCATCTTCTCTCTCTAGGCATAGCTGGTTGAGAAGGCTTTAGGGTCTTGTCTTCCCTTCTCCCTGAAGCTTCAGCATGTTGTTATACGACCTGCTCTTGCTTGATTTCCCTGTGTCTCCATCAGGGTTGTAGCATAAGAAACATAGTCCTTCTCAACACTTTCATCCTAGTGTCTAGCTCAAGCTGGCCTCAATCTGACATCCTTCTTCTAGATTTCCACAAGAAGGAAGGTGATTGTCCCAGCTTGACAAGTCAAATATCCTCACAGCCCAGTTAGCAGGACCTGTGCATAATGGGACTTTCTCTAAGAAGAGGGTGATTCAGACAGGCTATGAGAAGGTGTTTGTCATCAGTGTCAACTGGTATCTTTCTAAGCAACACAATCTCTGCTGAAAGGCTTCTTTGGCCCTGGTACCCACACAGTTGACCCTTATTTCCTAAGGCCTGTGCCTTGCTTCTCTGCTGGTATGGGAAATGATTTTAGAGAGTGCATAGACACATTATCAAATGGCATTGGCAGGCATCTGAGAAAGCCATTCTTTTTTCCTTTCTCTTTCCTCCCTCTTGATTGTTGAGTTTTGAATTAGTGCTGAATCTTTAACACTCCCAAAGCTGTTAACTAATTTCCCCCTCAGCAGAAAGAATAGCCTCAAACTCCCAACCTCAAGCAGGCAACATGAGTTCACTCAGATGTAACACCATTAGTTTGATTTTATCATTTTTATGGTAACCTTCCACTTACAGTAAGTGAACTAATATCTTTAAGGCACTTAAAATAGAACTGGGAACACAACAAGTACTACACATGTATTTATTATATATAACAATTGAATAAATTCCAAACATTCTCCCGTCTAAACCTTTAATGGCCAGTTTATCCAGAAATTGGTTTCAGTAGGAATTGAATGGAGGCAGGCCCAAGATCTCCCTTTTCCCAGATGTCCAAATAGTTACCTCTGACAGGGCTCTCCCAGCTTGCATCATCCCCACAGTCTCTCCGAGGAGGTCAGTCATCAATGAAGTAAATAGAGTGTTATTTTATGACAGTCAAATAAATTCCAAACATTCTCCCGTCTAAACCTTTAATGGCCAGTTTATCCAGAAATTGGTTTGAGTAGGAATTGAATGGAGGCAGGCCCAAGATCTCCCTTTTCCCAGATGTCCAAATAGTTACCTCTGACAGGGCTCTCCCAGCTTGATCATCCCCACAGTCTCTCTGAGGAGGTCAGTCATCAATGAAGTAAATAGAGTGTTATTTTATGACAGTCATGCTTAGTTGTTGAAAGGAGATGTGCGGGTGGGGGAGCAACACAAGCAGAGGCCCTGAGGGAGCAGGGGCTCAGTTCCTTAACTGAGATGAAGGAATGTCTGGTTCCACTGCCCCATCACTGAGCTCAATGCCAGGCATATGACAGACATTAGTGAACATTTACTAAGTGACAACTAAATGAATTCTGGCCTGCAGTATAAGATTTTCCTGTTCATGTTTCTGTTGGTCCTGGTGCCTTCGTCATTGACTTCTCTCCATTCTTCTTTTAGCCTTCACAGTTGGCAAAATGTGTTTGGCTGCATGTAACAGAAGACCACCTCATAGTGGTTTCACCATGAAAAAAATTAATTGCTTCACCTAATGAGAAGCCCTGAGGTGTTGCTGGCTCCTGGGTTGGTAGATGCCAACCCAGTTCTCTTTGTTTGTCTACTTTCTCTCCTTGGTCCAGGTTATCAGGTCAGCATCCTTGCAGAGGCCACAGGATGATGCAGCAGTGACTAGGGCAGCAGGTCCTTACATTCAGCTCTATCTTCCCAACCTGGACTAAAGGCTTTTTCTTCAGAATGAGTAGCTGGCTTAGGACACCTGCCTACCTCAGGCAACTGACCTTCATTCATCAGTTGATTTAGTCCAGTGTTTTTCAGCTGCCCCTGGGAACCAAAATCACCTAAGGAGCTTTAAAAACCACCAATGCTTAGTCCTTATGCCCAGAGACTTGGTTTAATTTGCTCTGTTTTTAGAACCAGGAATTGCTAGGTAGTTCTGATATACAGAGCAATTGAATTCTAATGACTTAATTAGGGAATACCTTTTGCGGGGCGGGGGGGTTCCCTTTCTGGAGTTTCATGGCAGTGTGTTAAAGGTATATACTTCTGTAAACTTGAGACTTTTCCTTTCATCTTTATCTCTATACTCATGCTCCATTTATTTCTCCACACACAGGACATTCTGTTCCCAAACCAGAGCTGATCTACCTACTGGAACATGAGCAAGAACTATGGACAGTGAAGAGAGGCCGCTTCCAAAGTACCTGTGCAGGTAAGTGGGTGAGAGTCTGACAGTGGGTGTTATGGGAACCTGCGGACCACTGGGGAATCACAGTGTCTGGAGTTCCATAGGCAACTTCTTTTTGTAGCCTTCCTGAGTTCTTGGTTGGGCATGGGGCACTTTGAACTGTGGTCCCCCTGTCCACCCACCCCAATCACATACACTTTGACTTTACTTGGGTTGGAATATGGTATATTAGGTAGCAGACAGGCTCTGGGCTCTAAATGATTTGCTGCTCACCAGCCTAATGCCCCTGGGGAAGTAGCATGATCTCACTGTGACTTTGGTATACAAGTTAGGCTGAGTTAATGCTACCTGCTCTAAAAGATAAACTCCAAAATCTTGGTGGTACAACAGATTGAGTTTTTTTCTCATTCGTGCCATAGTCTAATGTGGGTCAGCAGGAGAGTTCTGTACCACATATTCATTTACGGATCTAGGCGCATTCTGTCATCAATACGTGGCTTAAGGTTGCCTTGGCCAAGAGGAATAGGAGAGAAAGGTAGTAGTCATATCCACTTGCACACATACACATCACTCCTATTCACATTCCATTGACAAGAAATAGATATTAGGCTACATGTTGTATCAGGCTGGGAAACGTGGTTTAGCTATGTGCCCAAGGAGAAGAGCCCACGAGTATAGGGAACCTATATTCAGTCTGCTTAACTTAGCCTGCATTTGAAAAAGATAGTGATAATATCTGCACAATTGGGTTGTTTGGGAATGTAATTAGATAACAGGAAGCTACTTAGTACTGCCTGACCCAGAGTGTCTCAACAAAAGTTAGTGATATCTCAAACGTCCTTCCAGATTCAGAAGACACTCTTTTTTTTTTCCTGCAGATTACTACCTCCAACCGTACTTTGATCCCACCCTTTTCCACCTTCTCTATCCAATCATTTATTTACTCATCCATGCATACATCTGTCCTTCCATTTGTGAATCAGACACTTACAAGCAGCCCTTAGCTTTGTTGTCTTCTTGCCCTTCTGTCTTATAAAACCTCAAGCTGATATTTGCTTTTGTCAGTCCCACATCTGGGTGGCTGCTAAGGGCAGCTGGAGCCATCAAGTGTATAGATCGGTGCCACTGCAGATTCATGATCTCTTTCATCTAGTGTTCATTCAGGCTCCCTCAGACAGCCTTCACCCCTCTCCCCAGTTCCACATCTTCACTTGAATGTCTCAAAGACATCTCACACTCATCAAGCTTAAAGACGACCTCGTAATCTTGCCCACTCCTCCCATTTCCCCATTTTCAGTTATTGAATTGAGGTATTCTGGCTCCGTACCCCACACTCTTAACCATGATGCTCTATTGTCTCTCGACTCAGCAGAAACGTTCCCCCATTATCATGCTTGAGCTTTTATAGCATTTTGCTCTCTTGTTTCCTGTTTCCTTCTTCTGACTTGACCTTCACTGTTGTCTCTGATCACTTCTATGATATTGGCTTCAGCAAGCATCTCACAGCCTTATCTTTTTATTCTGTGCACTTTCTCTGGGTATACTCACTCATGTTTATACTGTCAACTTCAACCCAAGTGTGATAGGCCCCATAAAATAGGCATGATGGCTTACATACACTGATTTCTGACTCAGAGCCTGGTACCTTACTAATACTATATATGTGCTGTTTCACTTCATCCTCACAACAGTCCTTTCAGGGAAACTTAAGAAATTTGAGTAGGTCACTAAAGGCCACAAAGGTAGTGTGGGGTACTGATGGAATTTCAGACTGAGGTGTTTGTCTTCAGAGACCATGAAGTTTACTATACAGTACTCTATAGGCCCTCTGACTTTTATAATTTTTCCAAGGTGTAGAGATTTAGAAAAATTATAAATTGTGCTTTTTCATTGGTCAAGCCATGTCCTGGATTTTTGTTTTATATTCTTTAATTTTATTTTGTTAATGTATTTATTTATTTATTCCCATTTATGAAGATTATAATGAACAGCTATGAAACTTTCACCTGAGTACAAGAAAGTTACCTACTTTCTACAGCTGTCAAGATGTGTTTCTTTCCTCTCCTGTTCCTGTGTTTCCTCCCTTACATAGATAGCCACTTTATTTTGGATTTGTTATTCCATTGCTTATTCTGTAGGAAGATTCAGTTTTATGAATAAATATCAGCTATTCAGATATTCTATTTTTTCTTGTGTCAGTTTTGGTAATTTGAGTCATTTAAAGGATTTGTCCACTGCATCTGATTTGTCTACCCATTACTTTTTAAAGATTGTTTCATCACAAAGTAGTAAATTCTGTTATATATATTTTACAACAATAAAAAAATCAAAAAAATAAATTTAAGAAACATATTTATCATTTTTATAATGCCATTAAAAACTGACCAACATTCTCAAAAAAATAAAATAGACTGTTTCATTGTACTCTCTTGTGTGTATTTGTTGTTTTGTTTTTGTTTTGAACATTATAAAAAATATATCCTAATTTATATTGTCTTCTGGAATTTTTACTCTTTATTCAACAGTGTGTTACTAAGATTTATGATGCATGTAGCTGTAGGTCACTCATTTTTTTCTGCTGTAGTCAAATGCATAAATATAAGACAGTGTATTCATCCATTTTCTGGAGCAATTAATTATTTGTTTATAGTTTTTTGTTCTCACAAACAGTGCTGCCATAGGGCCAGCCCATGGCTCACTTGCGAGAGCGTGGTGCTAACAACACCAGGTCAAGGGTTAAGATCGCCTTACCGGTCATCTTTAAAAAAAAAACAGTGCTGCCATGAAAATTCATATGCATGTATCTTCATGTACATGTGTAGGAGTTTCTTAGTAATGTTCCTCAGACTAGATTTTTTGGATTATAAAGTGAGTGAAAGGAGAACTTTATTGGGTAATGCCCTGTTGTTGTCTAAAATGGTTATACCCATTAACACTTCACTTGTATTGTCTGAATGATTCCATGGATCCACATCCTTTCCAGTACTTGATATTGTCAGATTCCTAAGTTTTTATGATTAAGTGAGTATAAAATGGTATCTCATTGTGATCTTAATTTGTTTTTCCCTCATTACCAGCAAGATTGATGACTTCTTCATATGTTGATTAGCCAATGTATATCTTCTGTGAAATGTCAGTTCATTATATTATGCTTATTTTTCATTTTAGAATTGGACTGTTGAATCTCCCACCTATAATTGTGAGTTTGTTTATTCCTCCTTTCAACTCAGGTTTTGGTTCATGTATTTTGAGGCTGTGGTGTTTGGTACATAGAGATTTAGGATTAGTATGTCTTCCTGGTGGGTTGGTCGTTTTATCATTATGTAACGCCGCTCTTTGTCTCATTTTTGGTTTGTAGTCTTTCCAATATTAATATAGCCACCTTTATTTGCCTTTTAATTTTTCATTATATTTAATTTAGTCAAATCTACTAGCCTTTTATTATTAACACTTTTGTATCTTGTTTAGGAAATCTTTCTCAAAAGATACTGATTTTTATATATTAAAAGTTCTTAATGTTTAGCTTCTGACAGGTAATCAGTCTGGAGGTAATTCTCTGTATGGTGTGAGATAGGAATACAATTTCATTTTCCTCCATGTGGCAAATAATTTTTCTAGATCCATATATTGAATAGTTTCTCCTTTTCCCACTGGCCTTTTCTGCTACTTCTGTTATATATTGAAGTACCATGTGTACATTTCTGAACTTTCTTTTCCATTTTTTCTCCTGAAAGTTTGCACATATCTATTCTTACCTCACACTTCCTTGATGTGTATGGTTTTATCATAATACTAATTCCTCATAGGGAAAGTCCCCCTGCTTTATTCTTCTTCTTCAGAGATACTCTGATCTCTATATAAATTCCACAATCAGCTTATCAATATACACGAAAAACCCTATTGGGATTTTACCTGATGTTGTACCGAATTCATAGATGGATTGGGGAGTACTGACAACTTTAAAAATCTCTCTTTTCAAATAGATCTTCTTTAATGTAATTTTTATAATTTTCTTCACCTAGATGTTATCTATTTTATGTCTGTTCACCTAGTCTTTATTCAGACATAGCAGATTCAATGTGTCCACCCAGTTCTTTCTCACCCTCCCCCACTTTTGCACAGAATTTTGAGAATCTGTTTCTCCTCTGTTCCTACCTGCCTCTTCATTTGCATCTCCACCATCCTCTCATCCCCTTCACTTTGCTTGGCGTTCAGCATTCTCTGAAGCTCTGAACCTTTGTACGTTTTGTTTTCATCTGCTGTGATTTCCCTTAATTCCTATTCTGGGAACTCATACACTCTTTGAAGAATAAGCTCACATAGCACCTTTTCTGACTAGTCTCCACTTATTCTTTTTGTCTGTCTCCCATCTGTGGGAAGTTAGGTGCATCTTCTCTGTGCTGTCATAGTGCTATGAGACTTCCTCTCTTAGGGCACATTCATTACACACAGTGTAATCATTACTCTGCCTACCCTTCCCCATTCTGCAGAATGAGGAGTCTCCACACTGGATTCTCTCTCCCCTGCCCCAGCCCTTCCTCCTGAGTGACTCATACACTCTTTGAAGAATAAGCTCACATAGCACCTTTTCTGACTAGTCTCCACTTATTTCTTTTTGACTGTCTCCCATCTGTGGGAAGTTAGGTGCATCTTCTCTGTGCTGTCATAGTGCTGTGAGACTTCCTCTCTTAGGGCACATTCATTACACACAGTGTAATCATTGAGACTCTGCCTACCCTTCCCCATTCTGCAGAATGAGGAGTCTCCACACTGGATTCTCTCTCCCCTGCCCCAGCCCTTCCTCCTGAGTTTCCTTTAAAAGATGTCAGCAGTCCAAGTATTAAGAAAAATATTACAAACCTAATGTTTTAAGAGATACAAAAATGCAGTAGGCATCAGAGACACTATTTTCATCTTCATTCTTCTACTAAAGCGGTGATTTTTTTTTTTTTTTTTTTTTTTTTTTGCTCTCTGCTGACATCACTAATAGATGCCTTTTTTATATTGGATTTCTTTCAGGTGAAAAAACAAAACCCAAGATCACAGAGCCTACTACTTTTCAGCTGGCCTTCTCTGAGGAACCTTCTTTCCAAGAACAACTGGCACACAGATCTTCAAGGGATTCTAGGTTAGGGCAAGACAGGAATGATGAAAGGCTATCAGAAAGGCAGGAAGGGAATTTGAGGCCAGGAATTGTCCTTCACAAGGCAACATGCCCTGGGAAGTTGAGCCATAAACGTGATGATTTGGAGACAGATGATAGTCTGTGTTTAAGGGTTTTACAGGAGCGACTCATTCCACGAGATGCTGTATATGCACACGACTCCCAAGAACCAAGAAAAGGCCCTGTGGCCGATGCAAGGGATAACCCCTACAAATGCAAGGAATGCGGGAAAGGGTTTAGCAAGAATTGGGCCCTTGTTCGACATCAACAGATTCATGCTGGAGTTAAGCCCTATGAATGCAATGAATGTGGGAAAGCCTGTCGTTACATGGCTGACTTCGTTCGACATAAGAGGTTTCATACAGGGGAAAAACCATACAAGTGTACTGAGTGTGGAAAAGCCTTCAAACGCAGGTCTCACCTCACAGAGCACCAGCGTATTCACACTGGAGATAAGCCATATGAGTGCAAAGAATGTGGTAAAGCTTTCACCCACCGCTCTTCTTTTATGCAGCATAACATGACCCACACTAGAGAAAAGCCCTTTTTATGCAAAGAATGTGGGAAAGCTTTTTACTACAGCTCTTCATTTGCTCAACACATGAGGATTCACACTGGAAAGAAACTCTATGAGTGCAGTGAATGTGGAAAGGCCTTTACTCACCGCTCCACTTTTATCCAGCATAATATGGCCCACACAGGAGAAAAACCCTTTTTGTGCAAAGAATGTGGAAAAGCTTTTTGCCTCAGTTCATCCTTCACTCAACACATGAGGATTCACACTGGAGAGAAACCCTATAAGTGCAGTGAATGTGGAAAGGCTTTTACTCATCGCTCCACTTTTATCCGACATAAGAGGACTCATACTGGAGAGAAACCCTTTGAATGCAAAGAATGTGGGAAGGCCTTTTGTGACAGCTCTTCCTTAATTCAACACACAAGGATTCACACTGGTGAGAAGCCCTATGAATGCAGTGAATGTGGAAAGGCCTTTACACACCACTCTGTTTTCATCCGACATAATAAGACCCACAGTGGAGAAAAACCCTTGGAATGTAAAGAATGTGCAAAAGCCTTTTTCTATAGCTCTTCCTTTACTCGACACATGAGGATTCACACTGGAGAGAAACCTTATATTTGCAGAGAATGTGGAAAGGCCTTTACTCAACCTGCAAATTTTGTTCGGCATAAGAGAATCCACACTGGAGTAAAACCCTTTGAGTGCAAAGAATGTGAGAAGGCCTTTTGTGACAACTTTGCCCTAACTCAGCACATGAGAACTCACACTGGAGAGAAACCCTTTGAATGCAGTGAATGTGGAAAAACCTTCAGCCACAGTTCATCCTTCACTCACCATCGAAAGATTCATACCAGAGTTTAAAAGATGTAGGACGGCCTTCTGCAAGCCTGTTAACCTCAGTCTACTTTTATGATTTCATAGTCTTTTGGCCAGGTAAATATTTTACTCAGTATCTGACAGTTCATACTGACGAGAAACATCACAATTGTCATCCCTGTGAAAGTTTTTTGTAGGTCATCTTCACTTGTCATCTAAAGAATTATATTAAAAATTGACCCATCCTAGAGCCTTACACTACACCTGAGAATCATCCAGGAGAGAGACCCAGTGGTTATCATGCATTTAGGAAAATGTTACCAACAACTTTTATTCATACTTCAAATCCACCTCAAGAGTATTTTAAAAGAACAAGGCGAGATGGAAGAAGAGACTTAGAAGTGAACGGTAAAAGAAATGCATTTATGGCTTCTTTCCAATTTCCCTGTCAAACCTATGACAATTTGAGGGGGAGGTGGGGTTGGGTGGAGTATGAAAGATTAAAAAGGCCTCATATCGTTTATGTGTTTTTTATACATTCAGAGTCAGGAGAGTTGGACCATTGAAGGCAGCTCTACAAACATTTATTAAAAGTATTCTTTGTTCCAGAACTTTGTTGTCTCTACCCTTCAGGAGCATAAGTCTTTGTGAGAAATATAAAGGCTTGGCTCAGAAATACTTACACACACATACTCATACATGTACATTTTTATATATACAGAGAATCCTTGTTATTCGTGGTAATTATGTTTTATGAATTTACTGCGCACAATAAATTGGTGAATACTGAACCATTGTTGCTAAGAGAGATACACAGGTTCCTGTGAGACTCTGATCCAAACATTTTTATCAACCAATTAATACATAACCTCCATTAAAGGGAAGGGTTTTTTTATTTCTTTTTAAAGACACCTTATATAATATATGTTTCATAAATTTAATAAATAGTATAATTTCATAAATAGTAACTATTCTTTATAATAAAAATACTTTGATTACAGGCATACCTAAGAGATATTGCAGGTTTGGTTCCAGACCACCACAATAAAGCAAATAGTAAGTTACTTCAAAAAGTTAATGGAAAGATTCATATTATCTTTTACTTCTGTGTTTTTTCATGAACTTTTCAAAGTACCCTCTTATCACAAAGTGAGTCACATGAATTTTTTGGTTTCCCAGTGCATATAAAATTTATGTTTATACTATACTGTAGTCTATTGAGTGTGCAATAGCATTGTCTTAGAAAAATAATGTACATACCTTAATTAAAAATACTTTATTGCTGAAAAATGCTAACAATATCTGAG
>NW_007741130.1:4526-5757 GCF_000696425.1 Galeopterus variegatus | reverse complement strand
AAAGTGAGTCACATGAATTTTTTGGTTTCCCAGTGCATATAAAATTTATGTTTATACTATACTGTAGTCTATTGAGTGTGCAATAGCATTGTCTTAGAAAAATAATGTACATACCTTAATTAAAAATACTTTATTGCTGAAAAATGCTAACAATATCTGAGCCCTCAGCAAATCATAATCTTTTTGCTGGTGGAGGGTCTTACCTCAGTGTTGATGGCTGCTGACTGATCAGGTTGGTGGTTTTTGAAGGCTGGGATGGCGGTAGCAATGTCTTCAAATAAGACAACAATGAGGTTTGCCATGTTGATTGACTCTTCCTTTCACAAAAGATTTCTCTGTAGCATGCAATGCTGTTTGATAGCATTTTGCCCACATTAGAACTTTTAAAATTGCAATCAATCCTCTCAAACCCTGCCATTGCTTTATCAACTAAGTTTATGTAATACTATAAATCCTTTGTTGTCATTTCAGCAATGTTCATAGCATCTTCACCAGGAGTAGATACCATTTCAAAAAAACACTTTCTTTGCTCATCCATAAGAAGCAACTCCTCATCTGTTAAAGTTTTATCATGAGATTGCAGTAATTCAATCACAGTTTCAGGCTCCACTTCTAATTCTAGTTCTCTTGCTGTTTCCACCACACCTGCAGTTACTTCCTCCAATGAAGTCTTAAATCCCTCAAAGTAATCTATGAGGGTTGGAATCAACTTTCAAACTCCTGTTAATGTTGATACTTTGACCTCCCATAAATCATGAATGTTCTAATGGCATCTGGAATGGTGAATCCTTTCCAGAAGGTTTTCAATTTACTTTGCCCAGGTCCATCACAGGCTATAGCCCTATGAAATGTATTTCTTAAATAATAAGACTTGAAAGTCAAAATGACTCCTTGTTCCATGGGCTATAGAATGGATGTTGTGTTAATAGGCATTAAATAAACATTAATTGTATACATCTCCATCAGAGCTCTTGGCTGACTACATGCATTGTTAATGAGTAGTAATTTTTTTCAAAGGAATCTTTTTTTCTGAGCAGTAGGTCTCAACAATGGGCTTAAAATATTCAGTAAACCATGCTGTAAGTAGCTGTGTTGAGTTGAGCCCCATCAAAACCTCCTGCAACAAAACCTCACAGAAGTAGCCCCCTTTGAATAAAGTCTACTTCTCCATTTTTTAAAAGTGTCAAGAATAATTTATTTCCTTAACAGCTCCAGGTTATTTCAGCTAATA
>NW_007741130.1:2312-3581 GCF_000696425.1 Galeopterus variegatus | reverse complement strand
TTTGAATGATCTTGGCATTCTTATTGAAAATCAACTAACTATATCTGTGAGGGTTTATTTCCGGCCCTCTATTCTATTCTATTGGCCTATATGTATGTCTGTATGTGAGTATCATGCTGTTTTAATTACTGTAGATTTGTAGTAAGTTTTGAAGTCGAGTAAGTCCTCCAATTCTATTCATCTTTACCAAGATTGTTTTGGCTATTTGCAGTTCCTTGAAATTCCATATGAGTTTAAAATTTGGCTTTTCCATTTCTGAAAAAAAAATTTTTAATGGCTGTTAAAATTTTGATAGGGATTATGTTGAATCTATCTTTGAGTAGTATTGGCATCTTAATGACATTAAGTCTTCTATCCATGAACATGGGATGACTTTCCACTTATTTAGGTCTTTAATTTCATTCAGCAATGTTGTTTAGTTTTCAGCATACAAGATTTTCACCTTCTTAGTTAAATTTATTCCTAAGTATTTAGTTCTTGTAGGTGCTATTGTAAATTTAATTAGTTTCCTAATTTCCTTTTTGGATTGCTAATTTCTGTTCTATAGATACACAAATGATTTGAGAGTATTGATTTTCCCTGACACTTTGCTGGATCATTTATTAGGTTGATTAGCTTTTGTGGATACTTTGGGATTTTCCGTATATAGGATCACATCATCTGCAAGTAGAGATGGTTTACTGTCACCCCTCACAGAGTGACAGAGATGCAAAAGATTGCTCAGAGTCCATATATTTAGAGCAATGAGAAGCCCAAAGGGACTGCACCCAGGGAAAATTCCTTTAAGAGAGGAGAGCCCAGGCACAGCTGTGAGTTAGGTTTTGCTTCAGTTTTTATTGAAAAGACAAGAAAGTCACAGAAGAAACACAGGTGGTTAATCAATCATAATGAAAACATAAGCAAACTGGCTATATGACAATCCTCCTTAAAGTAGGTGTAAACTTAAAATATTTCAAGCAATTTACCATCAAAAGGAGTTATAAAACTAAGCCATGTGACGGACAAAAAGAAACAATAGCAGCACTTAGCTACTCAAGAAAGTCAAAGAAACAGCTTAGGGAGAGATATGGAATGTCCCCCAAGCACTAACTAGCAGAATATCCTTGAAGATTTTAGCTCACATACTTTCCCATCATTTAGGCTTAGC
This sequence comes from Galeopterus variegatus, assembly GCF_000696425.1. Classification (NCBI taxonomy): domain Eukaryota; kingdom Metazoa; phylum Chordata; class Mammalia; order Dermoptera; family Cynocephalidae; genus Galeopterus; species Galeopterus variegatus. Next base: position 2,434 of record NW_007741130.1, on the reverse strand, counting down.
TGCACCAAGGGTAACTGCCCCCAGAACAATCACTTTTTGCTGTACTTCAATTCCCTTATCTACATCAAAGGCTTTAGTCCTGTGAAAGTTTTCTGGTCTTTTATTTTTTTTTTAAAGATGAC
>NW_007741130.1:0-1217 GCF_000696425.1 Galeopterus variegatus | reverse complement strand
CTTTGGCCCCCTAAGCTAGAGGCTCTGGCCTCCTAAACTACAGGACTTTGGTCCTTCTAAGTTACAGGCTTTGGCTTAAACTAAGGACTTTGGTCTTCCTACACTACAGGCTAAACTAAAGACTTTGATCCTCTACACTACAGGACTTAGGACCTTCTATGCTATAGACTTTGGCCCTTTGAAATACATGTGTTTTATTTCTATCTCATTAATGTAAATATCCTCCACAGTTTACAACTTCTGGTCCATTTTTGATGCCTTTTATTTCTTTTTATTGTCTGATAGCTCTGGGTAGAACTTCCAGTACAGTTTTGAATAGCAGCTGTGAAAGCAAGTATCCTTGTCTTTTCCTGAAATACTTTGTCTTTCACCATTAAGTATGATGTTAATTGTGTGTTTTTCTCAAGTACCCTTTATCATGTTGAGTAATTTCTCTGTTCCTAGTTTCCTGAGAGTTTTTATCATGAAAGTGTAATTAGAGTTTGTCATATGCCTTTTCTGCATCAATTGAGATGATCATGTGGGGTTTTTTTACTTCATTCTATTAATTAGATGAATTACATTGATTGAATTTCTTTTGTTGAACCATCCTTGCAGTGCTGGGATGAATCCCACCTGGTCAAGGTGAATAAACTTCTTAAAATGCTGTTGGATTCTACTTGCTAATATTATGTTGAGAATTTTTGCATCTATATTTATAAGGGATATTGGTCTGTAATTTTCTTTTCCTGTGATGACTTTATCTGCCTTTGGTATCATAGCCATGCTGGCTTTATAGAATGAGTTAGGAAGTGTTCCCTCCTCTTCAGTTTTTGGAAGTATTAGGTCGTATGAGAACCCTTTTGGCCACACCCCATCATGGCACTGGCTACCCTTCTCTTCTGCCTTCTCCTTCCCACCGGCACCACAATACCTTCCTGCTGGCATGAATTGCACGCCAATCAGCACAGGCTCCCTGCTCCTGGCCCCTTAGCAATGCAATCCATCCNAATGTGGAAAAACCTTCAGCCACAGTTCATCCTTCACTCACCATCGAAAGATTCATACCAGCGTTTAAAAGATGTAGGACAGCCTTCTGCAAGCCTGTTCACCTCAGTCTACTTTTGCGATTTCATAGTCTTTTGGCCAGGTAAATATTTTACTCAGTATCTGACAATTCATACTGACGAGAAACATCACAATTGTCATCCCTGTGAAAGTTTTTTGTAGGTCATCTT
>NW_007741129.1:16629-26794 GCF_000696425.1 Galeopterus variegatus | reverse complement strand
TAAGCTTATTATTGAGAAATCTGGGGAAGATATATTGTGTTTTGTAATTAGTGAGCTCTATGCCACAATGATAAATACAAAAACACTTTTTGGTTTTGTTTTTATTACTCAAGCCATCAAAGATATACTTTAAAGGACAGGGAAGGAAAATAGTTCTCTTTGGAGAAAACAAATTTGATGCCAGTCTTTCTTTGCAGGTTTGTCTTGTATGCAGATATGTAAGTAATTGGGTAGAAAGAGTCATAGGTAGGCAAGGTAGGTATTATTGAAATTATCTGTCATAGGCAAAAGTACACCATAATGTACATCTCTTTGCACAGAGTTTGTGTTCCAGTGTTACAAGAAGACTAATTATAATTCCTCTTTCTGTTCCCCAGATAGCTGATTTTTCTTTGACTTGTACCTTGCATATACATTGTCACTTCATGGTGGAAGACCACTTAATTTATAAAAGGTATTTTTAAATAATATAACACCTCAGTATTAGAGATGTAACAGACAAAAAAAATTTAAATATAGACAGAAAAAAAAATTTAAAAACAAATTAGAAACCTCTAACTAAAATGCCAATGTTTACACTATAATATGCAACTCGAAAAATGAGAATTTAACTGATTAGAGATTAAAATCAATCAAGAGAAATTTTACCTCAAAGTTATTCCTAACTATGCTTCTTTTGTATTCTTGTAACTAAGGTTTACTTGTTAAAAATACTCTAACAATCGTGACTTTGAATTATGGGACACAATTATAAAGAATACAGAGTTTTGTTAATTAATAAAATTCAAAACAAAAGTCTTCGTGGTTGGATCTCCAATAATTTCATTTTCTTTCTGTTCTAATCATCAATCCATTGCAGCATTCATCAAATCAACAAACAACATAATTAAAGAAAATAAACTATGGCAGTCTATTGTCATATAATACAAAGCAAAAATGGCAGCAAACATGTTACTATGGAACTACATGAAGATTCAATAGTGACACATAACATAATGTTATTTAATCACTTTAATCTGCATTCAATATTCTCATTATACACAGGCCATAATGACCTGTCTAGGTGTTGGATGGTGGCCAAATTCATCAAATCTGAAAAACGCAAGATGACCATGTTATCAGGATTCAGCAAGGGATCAGAACATTTGTACAGGAAGTCATCCTTCTTGGCAGTGCAGAGGAGCATTAATCCATTAAGCCAGAATGTATATTAAAGACATCTTTTGTGCAAATTTAGAGACTCTGGGAGAACAAGCATTGGGTTATGTCGTTCCTGCACTTACAAAAACAAGGCTACACACTCCTCAAACATGTTCTGTGTGACTGGATTTACAGCCTACAATACAGTGCATATCATAGAGTAGGAGTTTGTAAATATTTGTGAAATCAACCTAGACACTGTAAGGAAAAGAAAGTGGTTCAAGACTAGGAAATTTGTATGGGTGTGTGTTGGGGAAGAAATAGGAGGCAAATGATAAGGAATTATCTGATGCCTAATGAGAGGTTATTGTCACCAAGGATCTCTAGATTTAGGAGGAAGAAGCATAGAAATGAGAAATAGACAAGGGTCCATGCATGGCTGGTCCTAGGTGGCTGGTTTCTAAATGCCCAACTACAAGAAAATAAATTGGAAATAAAATAAATATTGAAACTTATGCACCCAGTAGGACTTACATCTATGTGACCAGATGAGGTACCTAAAGACAGAAATAAAGTTGCTGTCACTTGTTATCAATACATGTCATCATATTGATAATGCAAAGTGGCATTCAGCCACCATCAGAGCGTTATGTGCTTTAAGATGTCTTCTTTTCCCCATGAATGATGTAAAAATGTTATTTTTTTCTTTGAACTTTTGCTGGCTGAACTGTATTTATTAGAGCACTTGTCATGGTTGTTGGTATGACCCAGGACCATGCCATGAAGCAAAGCTAACCGAGGTAGGCTCTGGTAGAAGACTTTCACAGCTGATGACAAAACAAATGAGATTATTCTAGGAGCAGAGTTCTCTGTAAATGTGAGACTCAAGAAGACCCTGTTCTGTTCAGTAATAATACCTCCCTGGAAAACAAAGAAGTTTCACAGGGCATTTTGCTTAAGTTGCTGAAAAGCATTGGGAGAGCTACAATTTAAGGATTCAGAAATCCATAAGTCTGAGACCTATGGACAGAGCATCATGATTTACCAATAATGGAATTCAAATATCCATCGCATATAAAAAGAAATGTCTGTCTCTATAACAGCAGGATAGCTGAAAGTATCCTTAAGCCAATTATTTTCTCTTAGTTGTAGATTTTCTTTGCATTGCTTTTTTAACAACTCATTACTACATTAATGAATATGGCTTCAGAGGCAGGCATTTGTACAAGTGATGATAGTTTGACTTCTACAAAAGTGAGCACCTAATTACTTCTTCATGTGGAGCACTAATTTAAAGGTTATTCCTCATTCTCTAAGTCAGATATAAAACTTCTCATTGATTCACCTGGATTTTAAATAACAATGAGGGTTGTCAGTGCTTAATGACTAGATTCCTTTGTTAAAAATGTGTCTGTAGTATTAAATTCTGACTGATCTCTGAATAGCAATATTTTATAAGTATACTATCTAATATTTGATCGTTTGGCCTCAAAAGCTAAAATGCAATTTTTCAGAATATCTGACATATACCAAGCATAAAACATTTTTTAAGTAAAATGATGAAAGCTAATTTAAAGACAGGAAAAGTCAAGCAAAAGAAATGTTATTTTGTATATTATAAACTGTGATTTTTAAATGTTAGAGGTGTCTATAAAAACCAAGAAAAATTGAATGGACAACTCAAGTAATAAATAGTATTTTTATATCAGTTATTTGGATTTTTGAAACTCAAAATAATGCGTTCACAGATTTTTTTTATTGTTGCTTTTTCTTTGATGATTTTATTTTGTATATTGTATATTCTTTAGTCTTGGCTTAATTTCTCTCAAAAGCAAAGTCTATAACAATATAAACAATTGTCTTTTTTTCTCTGTCATTGTTCAGAAATATAATAAAGAATTCAGTGTAATAAACTACTTATTGAGAATCAAATGCAATGTTCTTCTCGGTGATGGATCTTGGACGTGACTGGTGCCATTTTGCACACAATAAGCACAAAATAGTCACCAGTCTCTCCCTTTGTAAGAAACCTCATGATTTCTGAGAAACAGAAAACCTTTTGCTTCCGCAAGGGCACAATTCTCCACCCTGGTCTCACAGCTTCTGCATTAGCATGATGCCCCTCCTTGATTGTGCCCTATATAAGCCCTTTGTGCCCTATATAAGCTCTCTCACCCCCCACATCTGGTGCTGTCCTCCATTTTAAAGGCAGACCCGGGCTGCCCTCCACTTTGAGCAAAGCCCGGCAGATTCTTTTCCTTTAATAAAGCTTGATCGGTACCAGGCATCCTGGCTCGCTTTCTTTCATTTTGGTGCCAAAACCCAGGAAGGGTCCTGGACAGACCACTGGATGATCTTCTCTCTTGGGCTGATTGGTCCCCGGCCAGTCCTTCCCAGACTTGCTGAACCAGGAACCTCCAGGACTCTCTCCTTTTGCTGTGTCAGAACAATGCATCCAACATCGGCCTCAATTCAGGGTAAGTCAGCGTGTCTGTCCTGCATCTACAAGTTCCCCCGACTACTCTCGATAACTACAGTCTCTATGAAGCCCAGGTGCCTGGCCAAGGGAACTCTTCTCTTGCCCCCCAGCTATTGAAGCATTCTCCATTAGCCAGTTGGTAGCTTTTTGCTCAAAAAGAAGATGCACACCAAAGAGCACTCTCCTTGGTGGCATTCCTTTTCTACCAGGACTGCCTGTTTCCCTTCTCACCCTCTACATGGGATCCTCACAATCCAAACCTCCACACTCTATGCCTCCGTGCTGTCTCTTGGCCAATTTATCCCTTGGCCTCCAGGGAGACATTAAACCTAAATGTCTCATTTTCTACTGTACTCCATGCTCTACACCTCTGTGCTTTCTCCTAGACAATCTCAGCTTCCAGGGAAACATTAAAACTTGAATGCCTCATTACAATGGATCCCAGTGGCCACAAGATAGCATTCTCGATTTAGGTACTCTCAGAGACATAGACAGCTATTGTCACCAGAATAGCAAAGGCTGGAAGGATTCCTTATGATCAAGCCTCCTTGTCTCTCTGTCAAAACTGTCCTACATCTCAAATTCTCCTAGTTCATCCCTGACCTCCCCTTCTGGACTCGGATCAATCTTCTGATCTGTCAGACCACTCAGCTCCCTGACCACCTCCTTACGCTCCAGATCCTTCACCAGCCCCTTCACCTTTTTCCTCTCTTCCCCCTGTCTGGTCTCAAGATGCTCGCTTTCAGCCACCCAACCCCTCTCCCTCCCCCTCTTCATCAGGTAACAACCCCACCTCAGCTCCAGCCTCTTTATGTCCCTCTCTGTGATGTGGCTGGGATGGAGGGAATTGTCCGAGTCTATGTCCCTTTTTCTCTTTCAGATCTTTCCCAAATTGGGAAGACAGGAAGCAGGTCTGGGTAACTTCCCAACAACAGGCAGATGAGGTACATGCTCAAAATAACAGGTGGCTTATGGAAGCTATTGCCGTACTTTGCATGGACCCAAATTGGGACTACCAGGCTGGCCACAGGGACCGGGATCTCCAGGATAACATGATCACACACCTACTTCACGGCCTCCAAAAAGCTACTCACAAGTCAGTCAATTATGACAAGCTTAGAGAAATCACCCAGAGATCCACTTAAAATCCCAGTGAGTTCCTAACCCACCTCTCTGAGGCCCTACATAAATACGTACGTATAGACCCACACTCCCCTGCAGGCATGGCGCTCTGACACTCTCATTTCACTACCCATCAGACCCTGATATTAAAAAAAAACTAAAAAAAACTTGAGAATGGTCCAAATATGACCCAACGAGACCTCCTCAATGCAGCTTTCAAGGTTCTTAACAATAGGGAGGAGGAGGAGAAAAGGAGGGCTTGCTAAAATAATAAAGAGATCAGGCCAAATACGAGCTCCTGCCTAAGGCTCTCTCTGGCTCACATATTCCAAAAATGGCTGCCTCAAGGGGCAAGCCACCTGGGAACTGCTTCAAATGCGGTCAACCAGGCTACTGGGCACAGGCCTGTTTTAACCCAAGGCCCTCTTCCAGGCCCTGTCCTCACTGTAAACAGCCAGGTCACTGGGAGGTTGACTGTTCCACTGACCAGAGAAAGAGTGACCCAGTCCTCAAACCACAGCCTTTGCCTTCATGGCCATCCCTATCATAGCTTCACGGCTTTGCCCAGGAGGAGGACTGACTATGCCCAGAGCCTGAGGCCCCCACAGAGATCACCATGCATGAGCCCAGGGTAACTGGCCTCCTAGCACGTACTAAGCTGATTTCTTTTGTCACAATACAGGGGCCACTTACTCTACCCTCCCTGAATATGCAGGAACAACAATCCCATCCTCTATCACAATAGTAGGGGGTCACAGGATCAGAATACCACCATGGATCACTCAACCCTTTTCCTGCACCCTACATCACACCCGATTCACACACAAATTTTTAATAATGCCTCAATGCCCAGCCCCCTTACTGGGATGGGACATTCTTTTCAAATTCAAGCTACTTTTACCCTAAACACTTTAACTCCAGCTACAATACTCCTGTTACAGGCCACACCGAGACCTGGCCCCTGAGGCTTCCACCTTCCCCTCCCCTTTGGACAAGGTTAATCCCACAGTATGGGATACTTCTTCTCCCTCCATTGCTACACACCATTCCCCCATCCTTGTTAAATTGCAGAACCCCTCTTTGTTCCCTAATGTCCCACAATACCCCATTGCTAACAAACACCTAATAGGCTTAAAACTCATCATACACAAACTCCTTTCTTCTCATCTCTTACAGCCTACCCACTCACCTTTTAATACACCCATCCTTATGGTTATAAAGCATAACAGCTCATACCATTTAGTACAGGACTAATCCTAACGTGCTTCATTCCCAACAACTCACCTGGACAGTACTACCTCAGGGATCTCAGGATAGCCCCCACTTCTTTGGCCAGGACTAAGCTCAAGACTTACCTGAGCTTCGCCCAACCTCTGGCACTTTAATAGAATATGTGGATGACCTCCTCCTTTGTAGCCTCTCCTATGAGGATTCACAGGCCCACACTGCTACTCTCTTTAATTTCCTGGCCTCCAGGGGATATTGAATGTCCTCCAGCAAAGCCCAAATTTCCTCTCCTTCAGTTACCTATTTGGGAGTTCACCTCACCCCCAACACCAGACAAATAATTGTGGATCACAAAAGTTTAATTTCTGAACTCCCTACTCCTACCACAAAGAATGAAATTCTCTCTTTCCTGGGGCTTGCAGGATATCTCCACGTGTGGATTCCTAACTTTGGCATGCTAGCAAAACCACCTTATGAGACAGCCAAAGGGGATCCTACCATTCCTTTAGATCTCACAAAGCCTATTCATTCTCCCTTCCAGGGATTAAAAGCAACTCACCTCGCAGCCCCAGCTCTATCCCTCCCAACCCTATCTCATCCTTTTATCCCATACATCACCGAAACCCAAGGATTGGCAGTCAGGGTTTTGGGACAAGAGACAGGAGATGTTTTCTCCCTGGTTGTATACCTCTTTAGGCAACTAGACACCGCAGCTTGAGGATGAGCCCCCCTGTTTACAGGCCTTGGTGGCAGCCACCCTTTTACCACAAGAAAGCTCTAAACTAACTTCTGGACAACAGTCAAGACCTTCTGAGCCATAAGGCCATGTCAGTTCTCTCCCCTTACCACCTACAACTTATCCACTTTACTTTCATTGAAAATTCCCTGTTCTCCTTTATCCCTTGCCCTCCCTTAAACCCAGCCACTCTCATCCCAAAACACTCACAACCCTTAGAACATAACTGCGTGGAGGCTTTAGACCTCTTTCTCAATCCCTTTCTACACATCTCCCCACATCCCACTACATGGCCCCAACATACAAGGTTCATAGATGGGAGTGTCACCTTCATGACTGCCCCCTGGGTGGGTTATGCCATAATAAATCTAACACACCTCACCAAGCTGCCCATGGAACTTCACCTCCCTTGGACCCAGCTTCTCCCTCTAGCACTCACTCACTTGCAAGCTGCCCCCCACAAACCCACTGGCCTCAGCCCCTTCGAACTTATGTATGGTAGGCCCTTCACTCTCACACCTCTACCTTCCAGCTCATCGCCTTTAGGCCAGTATCTCCCTACTCTTTTGCTCATTGGGGATCTTCTTCGGGAACAGGCCAACCTTCTATTACCTCATCCTTTCCCCACCACCCCCCTCAGACTTTAAACTGAGCCCTGGACAGCAAGTGTATATTAAAACCTGAATCCCAAAGCCCCTCTCACCATGCTGGGAAGGGCCTTATACAGTACTTCTCACCACCCCCATGGCAGTAAAAGTACTAGGAAAGTCCCCTTGGTATCACCTATCCTTGGTAAAACTAGCACCTGAGACTTTACTCAAAAAATCTGTTAACACCAAACTAGAGAGATCCCTCTGCTCAACCCCCAACCCAACATCTCCTCAGAGTTTGGCCATTTTAGGACCCACAAAATGAAAAACCTCCAGGACCTCCACTCTTCCCCCAATCCCAGAAGAAGGATGATCTTTCCCCCAGGATTATCCTCTCACTCTTGCAGACCTGCTTCATGTCCACACAGGAGCTGCTCCAAGACTGGTCCCCACCTGCTAACATGGTTTTGCCATCATGGGACCCCATGTCCCTAACCTTTATTATACTACCTGTACTAGTACTTGCTACGGGATTGGCAGCAGCTGCCCCAAAATAGTGTAACATCATAGGAAGATTTCTCCTGGCACTCCTTTACCTCCTATCAGTAGGATGTTTCTTAGCTATTTCATTGTGGCAACGTGACCTTTAAATTCTTTTGGCTCCTAACCCTTTGCATCCTCCCCATGTTTTCCCTCCTATCTCAATGCTCCCCCTTACCTGGAAAATGGAGGTTCCAGATCTGCAGGGATGATGCAGTCCTCAGTGAATCAGACTGGTCCCTAAGCAACTCATCTGTCTCCCACTTCATGAGAAACTTTTTGTGGTCACTCCCCTCCCTGACACAATGCAGCCCGTAACGTTTCCACAAATGTCTCTTCACTTTCCTCTAATCTCACCTCAGTGGGGACTGTCAGCATTATGTGGAGCCTGCCTACACTGTGCCTCACTACCACCACCAAATGCTAGCACTCACCCCTCCTCATCCATGCCCTAAAACCAGAATATATTTCCTTTGTAAAACTATGTTATCCCATTGCCTGCCCCCTAATGCAATTTCTTGCATATTTGTTTGGCTCATCCCTGACATCACCATCCAGACAGATGGAGGGATGGAGATGGGACTGGGACTAACTTCACCCCCACCCCGTCAAGAAGTGCCCCTGCTCCCGTACAGCACAAATTGTACCTTTTTAATTGGGGCAGGGATCCTTCCTGCAACTGGGACTGACATAGTGGGCCTTGCTACTGCCTCTCAATTCTATCAAAAACTCTCAGAAGAACTAAGTGTAGATAGCATCTCCTCCCTCCAGTGACAGGTCACCTCACTTGCAACAGTCGTTTTACAGAACCATGGGGCCCTTGATCTCCTTAGAGCCAAGAAGGGATGCACCTGCCTCTTCTTCACGGAGGAATGCTGTTATTATGTAAATGAGTACAGGGTGATCCAAAACAACTTAAACCATTTAAAGGCAAGCATTGATCAACAACACAAAGGGTTACAAAACACAAACACATCTTGGGGCTGGCCCCAGTCACTGAACCCTTGGACACCCTGGCTTATGCCCTTACTAGGACCCCTAACTGTACTGGGACTTATCCTAACCTTTGGTCCCTGTCTCTTTCGGTGTTTCTCTAATTTCTTGCAGGAACATGTGCAGGCTTTCACCAACCAAAAGGTCACCAAATTGTCCCGGCAAGGAGGATATTAGCCCCTCAAAAATAGTGACCCTCAACCAGAAGAATACAGTCTCACCACAAGAAGCCAATACCCTGCCACCTAATTGTTTTACCCACCAACATAAATCTTTATTTTTCCATATCTTTGCCCATCTCCAGCAGGAAGTAGCTTCAGAAGAATGAGACCTTTCTCCCATTTTCCCTTCTCCTTGTATTTAAAAGGTGGAAATGATGGATCTTGGATGTGCCTGGTGACATTTTGTACACAATAAGCACAAAATAGTTGCCAGTCCCTCCCTTTGTAAGAAAACTCATGATTTCTGAGAAACAGAAAACCTTTTGCCGTTGCAAGGGTGCACATCTCCACCCTGATCACGCAGCTTCCCCTCCTTGATTGTATCAGCCAGCCCTTGGCACCCTATATAAGCTCTCTCACCCCACATCTGGTGCTGTCCTCCATTTTGAGGGCAGCCCCAGGCTGCCCTCCACTTTGAAAGTAGGCTGGTAGATTCTTTTCCTTTAATAAAGCCTGATTGGTACCCAGCATCTTGGCTCACTTTCTTTCACTCAGAAATACTCTGTAACAACTCTTTAACAATAATGAATAAAGTTAAAATGCTTTCATTAAATAAAATCACATTTTTTATTATAGAGATTATTTAAATTATTAATAACTTGAAAGTGCTTCCTATATTAATATTCAATCCACTTAACTTGGTTTTTGGTGTTTTAGATGGTCCATGCAGAAGAGGACACTTTTGCTGACCCTTGGTTTACCTCAAAGCCGTAGGCTTTAAAGGAATCAAGTCAAATTACACATTCCAAGTCAGTGGCCCTGAAACAGCTATAGCTATGCTATTGCCTGACACATCAATCAGGCACACATGTGATTGATTGCCCTGTTTCCGAGGCTTTGGAACCGATAACCAGAATGAAGGATTTTTCCGTCTACATTAAAGCACAAAGTCATTTTAAAGACCCATTTTAGGAAGGTGAGCAATAACTGTCATCAACAACTAAAATTTCACAACCACTGGAAAACTGGCACAGGAGCCTAAAATATGAAAAGAAGGACAGAATTCAGGTGACTGTCTAACACCATTTCCTTGCTGGGAGTTCATGCTGCATTTGTTAGTATACTTTACATTAAACCATGTGCTTGGTCTAATGAGTTTATTTAGATCGATGAGCTT
>NW_007741129.1:15052-15689 GCF_000696425.1 Galeopterus variegatus | reverse complement strand
CACTTAGTATAATTCTCTCTAGATCCATCCATGTTCTTGCGAATGGCAGTATTTCATTCTTTTTTATAGCTGAGTAGTATTCCATTGTGTAGATATACCACATTTTCCGTATCCACTCATATGATGATGGACATTTGGGCTGGTTCCAACTCTTGGCTATTGTAAAGAGTGCTGCAATGAACATTGGGGTACAGGTATACCTTCGACTTGATGATTTCCATTCCTCTGGGTATATTCCCAGCAGTGGGATAGCTGGGTCATATGGTAGATCTATCTGCAATAGTTTGAGGAAACTCCATACCATTTTCCATAGAGGCTGCACCATTTTTGCAGTCCCACCAACAATGTATGAGAGTTCCTTTTTCTCCACAGCCTTGCCAGAATTTATCATTCAGAGTCTTTTGGATATTAGCCATCTTAACTGGGGTGAGATGGTATCTCAATGTGGTTTTGATTTGCATTTCCCAAATGCTGAGTGATGCTGAACACTTTTTCATGTCTCTGTTGGCCATCTATATATCTTCCTTTGAAAAATGCTTATCTAGCTCTTTTGCACATTTTTTAATTGGGTTACTTGTTTTTTTTTGTTGTAAAGTTGTTTCAGTTCCTTGTGTATTCTGGATATTAATCCTTTGTC
>NW_007741129.1:9031-13669 GCF_000696425.1 Galeopterus variegatus | reverse complement strand
TTTTTTTGTTGTAAAGTTGTTTCAGTTCCTTGTGTATTCTGGATATTAATCCTTTGTCCGATGTATATTTTGCAAATATTTTCTCCCACTCTGTTGGTTGTCTTTTAACTCTTTTAATTGTTTCTTTTGCTATGCAGAAGCAACACATATGCAAAATTATACACCAGGATCAAGTGATATTCATCCCAGGGATGCAAGGTTGGTTCAACATACACAAATCAATAAATGTGATATACCATATCAATAAAATCAAACACACGGACCATATGATCATCTCTATACATGCTGAAAAAGCATTTGATAAAATTCAACACTCATTCATGACAAAGACTCTCTACAAGTTAGGTATAGATGGAGAGTATCTCAACATGGTTAAAGCCATATATGATAAACCCACTGCCAATATCATCCTGAATGGGGAAAAAGTGAAAGAACAGGAAATAGATAAGGATGCCCACTCTTACCACTCCTATTCAACATAGTGTTGGACGTACTAGCCAGAGCAATCAGAGAAGGAAATAAAGGGCATCCAGATTGGAAAAGATGAAGTCAAACTGTCCCTGTTTGCAGATGACATGATTCTAAGTATTGAACAGCCTGAAGCCTCTACCAAAAAATTCTTGTAGTTGATAAGTGATTTCAGCAAAGTTGTAGGATACAAAATCAGCACACAAAAATAAGTAGCATTTCTATTCTCCAATAGTTAACATGCAGGAAGAGAAATCAAGAAAGCTAGGCCATTTACAATAGCCACCAAAAAATAAAATATTTAGGAATAGAGTTAACCAAGGATGTGAAAAATCTCTATAATGAGAACTACAAACCAGTACTGAGAGTAATTAAAGAGGATACAAAAAGATGGAAATATGTTGCACCCACACCACGCTCAGCCAGTGAGCGGGAACCGGTCTCCACATGGGATCTGAACTCTCGGCGGGAGCGCTGCCACGCTCCCAAGTGGAGCACTCTCCAGTGCACCACCGGGCCGGCCCAAGAATGCCCACTCTTACCACTCCTATTCAACATAGTGTTGGACATACTAGCCAGAGCAATCAGAGAAGGAATTAAAGGGCATCCAGATTGGAAAAGATGAAGTCAAACTGTCCCTGTTTGCAGATGACATGATTCTAAGTATTGAACCGCATAAAGCCTCTACCAAAAAATTCTTGTAGTTGATAAGTGATTTCAGCAAAGTTGCAGGATACAAAATCAGCACACAAAAATAAGTAGCATTTCTATTCTCCAATAGTGAACATGCAGGAAGAGAAATCAAGAAAGCTAGGCCATTTACAATAGCCACCAAAAAATAAAATATTTAGGAATAGAGTTAACCAAGGATGTGAAAAATCTCTATAATGAGAACTACAAACCACTACTGAGACTAATTAAAGAGGATACAAAAAGATGGAAATATATCCCATGCTCTTGGATTGGAAGAATCAATATTGTGAAAATGTCCGTACTACCCAAAGTGATATACAAATTCAATGCAATCCCCATCAAAATTCCAATGACATTTTTCTCAGAAATGGAAAAAACTATCCAGATATTTATATGGAATAACAAAAGATCACACATAGCCAAAGCAATGCTGAGTAAAAAATAAATAAATAAATAAAGCTGGAGGCATAACACTACCTGAGTTTTAAGTATACTACAAAGCTATAATAACCAAAACAGCATGGTACTGGCATAAAAACAGACACACTAATCAATGGAATAGAATAGAGAATCCAGACATCAACCCACACACCTACAGCCCTCCGATCTTTGACAAAGGCACCAAGCCTATACACTGGGGTAGAGACTGCCTCTTTAGCAAATGGTGCTGGGATAACTGGAAATTGATATGCAGGAGAATGAAACTAGACCCATACCTCTCACCATGTACTAAAATCAACTCCAAATTTTTTAAAGAATTAAATATACACCCTGAAACAATAAAACTTCTGAATGAAAAGATAAGAGAACCACTTCAGAAAGTAGGAGTGGGCAGAGACTTCATGAATACGACCCCAAAAGCACAGTCAGCCAAAGGAAAAATAAACAAATGGGATTATATCAAAGTAATACACTTTGAAATGCTCAAATGACTGCTATATTCTTCAAGTCTCATTTTTCATTAACACTCTGCAAAGATTGTTTTAGTGAACAAGCCTTTCCTGTTAAATTACTCTTCTCTCTTGTTTTCAGAACACAGCTATATTATAACTGGTATAAATCTCTGCCACACCTTATGAAATGGATAGAGACTGTGGTCTCTCATTTTTCCAAGTTGTTGCTAAATTTGTAATTGTGTATAGTATAGCATCTTTCTCCAAATTTCTGCTGTCATCCTCATGATTTCTCATGTATCCTGAAGAGCTTTGGATATAGTCTTTCAAACATCAACCAGAAAGAAGTGTCTCCTTATCATGCTGCCATCCTGATGCTTATCCTAATCTCATCTTTTCCTACCTGTTTCTACTTCTTTTAATTCACTCATACTATTCATTCATTGTTTTCAAAGTTCCAACATTCTGATGGAGTGACTGAGTTTGGAGGGACCCCATGAACGTCTACATTCTGAGACTAAGTTTGAATCCAGATCTCTTTATATTGTCTGATACCTTGGTTAATATTATTTCCAGGTTGTGTTGTCTGATACCTTGGTTAATATCCAGATCTCTTTATGTTGTCTGATACCTTGGTTAATATTATTTCCAGGTTGTTTTCTGGTTTTTGTTTTTGGTGACTATTACAAATGAGTTAGCTTTCTTGATTTCTTTTTATGTTAGTTTATTGTTGGAGTATAAAAATGATACTGGTTTTGCATTTAGATTTTGTGTGCTACAACTTTACTGAAATCATTTTTAAGAGTTTTTTAGTTGTGTCTTTAAGCTTCTCTCTATATAGGATCATATCATCTGCAAACAGAGATGATTTGAATTTGTCTTTTCCAATATAGATACACTTTATTTCTTTCTCTTAACTGATTGCTCAGGCTAGTACTTCCAATGCTATGTTAAACAGGAGTGGTGAGAGTGGGCATGCTTGTCTTGTTCCCATTCTTAAGAGAAAAGCATTCAAGTTTTCCCCATTCTGGATGTTATTGGCTTTAAGTTTGTTGTATATGGCTTTTACTGTGATGAGATACTTTCTTTCTATACCTAAATTACTGAGTCTTTATCACGAAGGGATTTTAAATTTTGTTAAATGCTTTTTCTCCATTTATTGAGATAATCATAGGATTTTGGTCCTTGATTTTGTTGATGTGGTATATCACATTTATTGACTTAGGAACATAAAACCATCCTTGCATACCTGGGATAAATTCCACTTGATCGTGGTGTAAAAATTTTTTGATATGTTGCAGATGACATGATTCTAAGTAATGAACAGCCTGAAGCCTCTACCAAAAAATTCTTGTAGTTGATAAGTGATCATCTCTATACATGCTGAAAAAGCATTTGATAAAATTCAACACTCATTCATGACAAAGACTCTCTACAAGTTAGGTATAGATGGAAAGTATCTCAACATGATTAAAGCCATATATGATAAACCTGCATTGTATTCTATTTGGCAATATTTCACTGAGGATTTTTTCATCCATGTTTATCAAAGTTATTGG
Organism: Galeopterus variegatus; assembly: GCF_000696425.1. Taxonomy (NCBI): domain Eukaryota; kingdom Metazoa; phylum Chordata; class Mammalia; order Dermoptera; family Cynocephalidae; genus Galeopterus; species Galeopterus variegatus. The sequence goes on along the minus strand of NW_007741129.1, from coordinate 10,056 downwards.
CCTATAACTTTCTTTTTTGACTGGTTTTGATATTGGGGTGATGCTGGCTTCATAGAATGATTTGGGGAGAATGGCCTGTGTTTCAATATTTTTGAATAGTTTGAAGATAATTGGTAATAATTCTTCTTTAAAGGTTTGGTAGAATTTAACAGTAAAGCCATCCATTTCTGGGCTTTTTTTTGTTGTTGTTGGGAGACTGATGATTATTGCTTCAATATTGTTGCTGGCTATAGGTCTGTTCAGGTTTTGTATTTCCTCAGTTCAGTATTGGGAGTGTGTATGTGTCTAGAAATTTATTCATTTCCTCCAGGTTTTTAAAATTTTTTGGCATGTAGCTGTTTATAATTGTCTCTAAGGATTCTTTGTATTTCTGTTGTATAGGTTGTAATGTTTCCTTTTTCATTTCTAATTTTTATTTGCCTATTCCTTCTCTTTTTTCTTAGCCTAGCTAATTGTTTTTCTATTTTGTTTATCTTCTCAAAAAGCCAACTTTTTGTTTCATTGATCTTTTGTATCTTTTTTTGGGTTTCTATTTCATTTAGTTCTCTGATCTTAATTCTTTCTTTCCTTCTATAATTTTAGGATTGATTGTTCTTGTTTTTCTAGTTCTTTGAAGTGCTGTGTTAGGTTGTTTATTTGAAATAATTCTACTCATTTGATGTAAGCATTTACTGTTATAAACTTCCCTTTTGCAGTATCCCACAGGTTTTGGTCTTTATTTTCATTAGTTTTGAGAAATATTTTGATTTCATCTTTAATTTATTTTGGACCCATATATTGTTCAGGAGCAAGTTGTTTAATTTCCATGTGTTTGTATAGTTTCCAGAGTTTCACTTGTTATTGTTTTTTTTTTTAGTTTTAATCCATTGTTGTCTGAAAAGATACTTCAAATTATTTAAATTTTAAAAAATTTGCTGAGACTTGATTTGTGACCTTACATGTGGTCTATCATGAGAATGTTCCATGTGCTGATGAGACCAATGTCTATTCTGTTGTTTTTGGATGGAATGTTCTGTAGATATCTG
>NW_007741129.1:8177-8875 GCF_000696425.1 Galeopterus variegatus | reverse complement strand
CATGAGAATGTTCCATGTGCTGATGAGACCAATGTCTATTCTGTTGTTTTTGGATGGAATGTTCTGTAGATATCTGCCAATTCCAATTGGTCTAAAGTGTGGTTTAAATCCTGTGTTTCTTTGTTGACTTGTTGCTTAAATGATCTTTCCAGTTCTGAGAGAGGGGTGTTCACATCCCCTACTATTATCATACTGGGGTCTATCTCTTTCTTTATGCCTAATAGTATTATATATCTGCATGCTCAACTGTTGGTGTAAATATATTTATGATTGTTACTTCTTCTTGCTAGATAGACCCCTTTATCACCACATAGTGGCCTTCTTTGTTTTTGTTCATGATATCTGGTTTAAAGTCTGTTTTATCCAATATAAGAATAGTTACTTCTATGCATTTTTGGTTTCCATTTGCATGGTATACCATTTTCTGTCCCTTCACTGTTAGTCTGTGTGTGTCTTTACAGGTGAGGAAAGTCTCTTGAACACAGCATATAGTTGATCAGGCTGTTTAATGTAATCAGTCAGTCTGTGTCTTTTGAGTGGGGAATTTAATCCATTTACATTTAGGTTTATTATTGAAAGGTATTAATCCTGGCATTTTCTCAACCTTTGTTAGGTTGTTTTAAACATCCTTCCCCCCCCCCCTTATTCCCCTTTTATTTTTACCTTCTGTGTTTGTTGGTTTTCTGAGGTGGTTAGAT
>NW_007741129.1:5039-7612 GCF_000696425.1 Galeopterus variegatus | reverse complement strand
GTTTTAAACCCCCTTCCCCCCCCCCCCCCTTATTCCCCTTTTATTTTTACCTTCTATGTTTGTTGGTTTTCTGAGGTGGTTAGATAAAGTTTTTTTCTCTTCCTCATTTTCATTTTTGTTGTCTTGTGGGTTTTGTTCTTCTCTTGTATTCATGGCAGTGATTATTCTTTTTCAAATTCCAGATGCAGTTTTCCCTTGAGGAATTTTTGTAGGGCTGGTCACGTGGTGATGAACTCCTACAGTTTTTGTTTGTCTGGAAAATATACTATTTCTTCCTCATTTCTACAGGATAGCCTTGCTGGATATAGTATTCTTGGTTGGCTTTTTTTTTTTTTTTCTTTAGAATTTTGAACATATCATCCCATTCAATTCTGGCCTTTAGATTTTATGTTGAGAAGTCTGCTGTTAATCTGATGGGGCCTCCCTTACAGGTAACTTAACACTTCTGCTGTTTTTAAGATTCTCTTTTTGTCTTTGAACTTTGCCAATTCAACTATAATATGTCTCAGGGAGGACCTTTGCAGATTAAATCTGTTTGGGATTCCTTGAGCCTCCATATCTCTCCCTATACTTGTGAAGTTTTCCATATTATTTCATTGAATTTGTTTTCAATGCCTTTTCCTTTGTCCTCCACTTCTGGAACACCCAGGATTCAGATGTCTGTGCATTTCAGGTTATCTACTAGCTCTGTTAGATATACTTCATTAAAAGTTTTTTTTTGTCCACTTCAGTTATTTCAAAAAGACCATCTTCAAGGTCAGGAATTTTTCTTCTGCTTGCTCTAGCCTTCTGTTTAAGCTGTCAGTTGTGTTTTATTTTGCTTTGGTGGTGTTGTTGTTATTGTTGAATGAATCCTTCAGCTCCAAGAGCTCTGCTACGTTCTTTTTTAGGACATTAATCTCTCCAAATCTATCCTCCTTCAGGTCCTGGATACTTTTTCTGGTTTTTTTGTGTTTTCTAACTGAGTCTTCCTGTATCTCATTGAGTATCCTTAAGATTATTGCTCAGAATTCCCTTTCAATCATTTCAAGGACTTCCTACTTTTTATGGTCAGTTACTTAAGAATTAGTATATTCCTTTGCTGCTGTCATATTTTCTTGTTTTTTCATGTTTCTGGTATATCTACTTTGGTGTTTAGTCATCTGGTAGAGCAGTTGCTTTTTCTAGTACTCTGGAGTGTTTTTATAGAAGAGAGAATTCCTCTTGTAGATGTGTTTTTCAATGACCATTGGGTGTAGTGTTTTAGTGTTGGTTCCTGGTAGATACAGTAGTGTAGTCTCTCTGTGGGTATTTTTGCTGAATTCAGTGACGGAACTGCACATGAGTGCTTCCATGGCCTAGACACTGGGGCACTTAGTTATTCTTTTCTGAGGTTGGTGACACTATGTTGGTCGATCCAGGACATAGGCAAGCTCTCGAGTTCTTGGGAAAGTGCCTCGGTGTCCTGTCACTCTTTGGCTGTGGTAGGTAGTAGTAGATGACCCTGGGATGGATGACCATGGGTGGTGGATGACCCTGGGTGAGCTGTGTGCACCTCAGATTTCTCCCTGTGACCTTGATGGGTGCACTGGGTATACTGGTGCTCTTTGGTTTGAATGGGAGACCCTGAGTGGATTTTCTCTTTCTTCTTTTCTACTTCCAGAAGCTCCTCCTGGGATTTTGTTTCCCCATGTTGGAGGATGGGTTGATGGTGATTGGGAATTTTCTTCCTTACTCTATTTGAGTATACTGGGTTTCTATACTCTGAGGGATTCTGTGTATGTCTCTCCCTGATTGAAGTCTGTCCCATGGGCTGTGCATGTACCTCCCACAACTAGGTGTGCTACCACATATGACAGCATAATTCTCCCTGTGGGTTGGGTCACTGAGTCATAGGTCTGTGCTTGCTCACCTCTTTCCATGGGATCCACTGGTGACTCTCCTTTTGCCTATACCAGGGAGTAGTCAGAAGGCTGCTATAAGGCAGCAGTGGCTGCTGGTGTGGTAGTGAGCCACCGTTGTGTTGGCAGTTGCTGTGGTGGTGGCCATTACAGATTACTTGCCCTGCTCCGCAGTGGTGTCCATGGCAGTGGCAGGGAGTGCTATCAGCTGGGGGCTTGCCTGGTGGGGAAGGGCCACTTCCTGGGACCCAGAGAGGTGGCCAGGTGTGCAGGTGCCATCAGTCAAGGGGTTGATTGGCAGGGCCCCAGTATTTTTTTTATATAATATAGCTTCTGGAAAGAGACACAGTGTATGTGTCTTTTTCATAAAAAATTCTGCTTTAACTGATAAATTGTAGTCATTATTGAAATGTTCATTACATACATCATGGTAAGGATTTAGGTCAGTAGGAAATATGGGTGTATGAAAATATTAGTGCTAAATTCTGAATTCAATATTGTTAGCAGATAATAATATCAAGTATTAACTCATTATCTTATGTCTCTAAATTCTCTTTTCCTTAAGTGGAAAAGAGATAGTTGTATTAAACATTGTCCCACTTTCTTGCAACTAAAGAAAAAGTGGAGTAATGTTATGTAGCATATATTTTAAACTACAGTTGATACTTTCATCCCAACCCACTTCTCCAAACA
>NW_007741129.1:2838-3696 GCF_000696425.1 Galeopterus variegatus | reverse complement strand
TTTAAAATTTAAATATATAATAGTCTAATGATAAGAAAGCCATACCAAAATATGCATGAACTATTAGTCACCATTGTTATATAGATAATGCCTGATGATTCTTTTGAAATCTAACTATGAAAAATTTTAATTTGAAAAATTTTGCAAAGATTGGGGATCACTTTATATTTGAGATATTGTTAGTCATCAGGTAGATTTAAACTCTGTCTAACCTTCAGTGGTTGCATCTGTTAGTAACTTTTATTAAATATCTGCTGTGAGCATGGGTTACTTAGAACTTGGCTAAAATACAATACGAGAGGTGAATTGTCCTATTATGTAGCTGGTAAATTACGCACATTTACATCTCATTCAGCTGCTTTCAAAGATGAACAGAAGCACAGAGAAAAAAGAGATACCTAAGTCATATATTTGCAAGGTCTTAGAGCACCAAAAAAGTATGTATGAAAAAGTGTTCTCATCTATTGCATAAAGTTGGCTTTTACATTTTCTGTCCCCCTTGATGCTTTTTTAAACAAAAGAAATAGAATGTATCAGTTACTTAATATACTGACAGAATTCTCAGATTATGATAAAGGATATCAGAGAAAATTTTTAATAATAAAGCAATGTTACCTTCAGGAATTTGCAATCTGTTTAGAAAAGCTGATACACGAAGAAGCTATAGGACAGTTATGGAGACAGCATATCTGCGGGGATAGACCACATCCTCCAATACCACATTATGACATTCATTATACAAATGAGCAAAAAGGAAACCAAAAGAAAATTGTGCTCAAGGCCACAACAAAGAGCACATGTAGGAAACTGAACATGGCCCATAATGGAAAGAATAAGAGATTGTGGCTCTTCAAAATG
>NW_007741129.1:0-983 GCF_000696425.1 Galeopterus variegatus | reverse complement strand
CAGACTCTCCAGTGCTTTCAAACACATTCACTCTACTTGGGACATTTGCAGCCTTACTGAGTTGGCTTCATCAGGACAGAATCTAGAGCACTCAAGTTCCCAGACTCCCCTGAAATGAAGACACACGCACTTGAACTAGGTTTTGTCAGTCACATGTTCCTGAATCTTTGATAGGAAAACAGGCTACCCGAGGAAGCAAGCTTTGGGATGAGTGCGTGGGTGTCCATTTTGCTGGCACTGGTGGCAGCAGTGACATCCAGCAATCAGGAGCAGTCCCTGCGTGAGTTTCTTCTAGTGTTCAGTGCAACAGCAGCTGTTGCAGTTTCCTCACCAGGCCCGTTCTGATGCAGGTCGTTCCTGTAAGTTCAAACTTAACCGATCTTGTGTGTTTAAACTCCAACACTTCTCCAAACCGCCCCACCCCCAATTTGGTGAGATACCTGATATTTTAAAAATAAAATCCTTTCTGAATATATACGTAAAATATATATGTGTGCATATACATATATATATATATATATATATACATTTCTCTAAATTTGATTGGTTTAAATAGACAAGGGAAATTGTAGCACTGTTTTCATTTTTTAATAAAATTTAAAAGTCATATATTGGAATATTTAGAAATACATAGCATGAAAAAATNGCTTCATCAGGACAGAATCTAGAGCACTCAAGTTCCCAGACTCCCCTGAAGTGAAGACACATGCACTTGAACTAGGTTTTGTCAGTCACATGTTCCTGAATCTTTGATATGAAAACAGGCTACCGGAGGAAACAAGCTTTGGGATGGGTGCGTGGGTGTCCATTTTGCTGGCACTGGTGGCAGCAGTGACATCCAGCAATCAGGAGCAGCCCCTGCGTGAGTTTCTTCTAGTGTTTAGTGCAAGAGCAGCTGTTGCAGTTTCCTCACCAGGCCCGCTCTGATGCAGGTCGTTCCTGTAAGTTCAAACTTAACCGATCTTGTGTGTTTAAACTCCAAC
>NW_007741128.1:19727-26795 GCF_000696425.1 Galeopterus variegatus | reverse complement strand
CCAACAAAAAACTAGCAGAAAAAAAATCTATCAAGAAAGCAATCCTATTTACAATAGCTACCAAAATATAAAATTCCTAGGAATAAATTTAACTAAAAAGGTGAAAGATCTCTACATTGAAAACTACAAAACACATGAAAGAAATTAAAGAGGACACACACACAAAAAAACAGAAAGACATTCCATGTTCAGGATTAAAGGAATTATTGTTATAAAAATGTCCATACTGCCCAAAGTGACCTACAGATTCATTATAATCCCCATCAAAATGCTAATGACTTTCTTCACAGAAATAGAAAAAAAAAATGATCCTCACATTCATATGGAAAAACAAAAGATGCTGAATAGACAAAGCAATCTTAAGCAAAGAGAATAAAGTGGAAGGCATTACTCCACCTGACTTCAAAATATACAACAAAGGTATAGTGACCAAAATAATATGATAATGGCATAAAAATAGATATTTGGACCAATAGAACAGAATAGAAAATTCAGAAATTAATCCATGTATTTACAGCCAACCAATCTTTGACATAGGCACTGATAATGTACGTTGGATAAAGGACATCCTCTTCAATAAATGGTGCTGGGAAAACTGGGTATCCATTTGCAGAAGAATGAAACTAGACCCTTATCTCTTGATGTGTACCAAAATCAACTCAAAATGTATTAAATACTTAAATGTAAAACCTGAATTTATAAAACATATAGAAGAAAACACAGGGGAAATTATTCAGGATGTAGGACTGGGCAAAGACTTTATAAGACCTCAAAAAAATAAAAGAAAAAATAAACAAATGGAATTATGTCAAACTGAAAAGTTCTGCACAGCAAAGGAAATAAACAACATAATAAGGAGACACCCTGCAGAATAACAAAATATTTACAGACTGTGCATTCAACAAGGGACTAATATCCAGAACATACAAGAAACTCGAACACCTCTATAGGAAAAAAAAAAAAACAAGCTCCAATTTAAAAGTGGGCAATGGAACTGAAGAGACATTTCCCAAAAGAACACATACAAATGACCAACAGGTATATGAAAAAATACTCAACATCACTAATTGTCATGGAAATGCAAATCAAAAGCACATTGAAATATCATCTCACCCCAGTTACACTGACTATTTTCAAAAAGACAGAAAATATCAAATGCTGGTGAGGATGCAGAGAAAGAGGAACACTTATACATTGTAGGTGGGATGGCAAATTAGAACAGTCATCATTAAAAATAGTATGGAGATTTCTCAGACAATTACAGGTAGAACTGCCATAAAACCCAGCAATCCTACTACCAGATATATATCCAAAGAAATGGAAATCATCATGCCAAAGGAATATCTGCTCTCCCATGTTTATTGCAGCTCTGTTCACAATAGCCAAGATATGGAACCAACCTAAATGTCCATCCATGGATGACTGGATGACGAAAATGTGGTATATATACACCATGGAATACTACTATGGCATAAAAAAAGAATGAAATTCTGCTATTCCCAGCAACATGGATGAACTTAGGAAAAATTGTAAGGGAAATAATAATAATAATAATGTTGAACTTTTATAAGTAGAGTGGAACTATGGTTACTGGAGGTGGGAAAGAGGAAGAGTGAGAGGGTTTAGTGAGGGGTTGATTAAGGGACATGAAACAGCTAGATAGGAAAAATAAGTTCTACTGGTATACAGTAGAGCTAGACATCTATAATTAACAATAATTGCTGCATATTAAACAGCTAGTAGAGAAGAGATTGAATGTCCATATCACAATGAAATGAGAAAGTTTTTCAATGAATATGCTAATTACTCTAATTTGAGCATCACATTGTATACATGCATTGAAGTAAAACTCTATACCATGCAATTACATATAATCAGTGAGTTTCAATAAAATATAAATTAAATTTAAAAATTTATTATTTAAACATAGTAATAAGACGAAAATAACATTAAATATACTTCCACATAAGAATATTTAGCAATTTTACAAAGCTCAAGTTAAAAAAGAAGAGAAAAAAATTCAAAGGGTAAGGATTTCTAGTTTTGTTTTGCTTTTATCTTTGTTTAATTTCTCAGAGCATGAAATTACTTCCTTGACATATATCAAGTTCAGTAAAAGCAATAAACTGAGGGCATCAATATCTTGTTAAAGGGAATAAAACAATATCATAATTAAAACCAGGCAAAACATATGCTCCAAAAAATACAGTTATTATTTGTGGCATAATAGTAACATGTCATTGGCTAGAGGATACTCAGAATTTATAGGTCCAGCGTTGTCTATAGTACACCTTGTCTTGGCACCCTATTGTTTTATTGATGTTGTGGGAGGGACCAGCTCTTCATATTCTCCTGACATATAATCTCTATCATTTAAATAACTTCTGAAACAGTGTCATAAAATGAAGAGATACAGAATAGTGTGTTTATGTAAAAATGACTTTGCTCAAAATCTATATTGTTTCTTGTTTTTATTTTATTTTTTTTTTTAGATTTCATTTTGGTTTTTGCAGTAACAATACCCTATACAGCTTTTACAAATAAATACTCGAAGGTGGAGTGTTCATCCTCCTTATTTTTAGCTATTATATTTTGGAAGTCTAAATGGACATGAATTTGATACATTTTTCTTAACCAGTGAATAAAAAACATAATTAGCTTCAACTTACAGGTAATGAGTAATGCTTTGCAGCCAGTACTTGAAGCAGTTGGAAGATTACAAAATTTGACATTTTTACTTTCATAAGATCCACATATTCAGTTGTTTTATAATATAGCCTCTTTCTACCCAAGATACATTGTAGCATTCATTTTATTGGGATGGTACCTCTTTTTTTCTTGCACGTCCACGCTTCCTCCTCCTTTGTATGACCCACCAACATCCTTATAAAGGACACTTTTTTTCTGGATTTGAGTAAGAAAAGGACAACGAAAAGATTAATAAATATCTGGACAATTGGAGAACAAAACACAATTTGAAGGATAAGAGAAAAGCCACTATTTGTTGAATAGGGTAGGCTCTGCACTACACCAAAAAGTTCATGGTAAAGTAGAATTAAAAGATAATACAAATCTTTCCATGAATTTTTTTAAGTACCTTCACATGTTGCAATGATAATTTCCCCAGTAGGGAAAGAGAAACCTGTAACTCAGGAGATTAAGCAGCTTACCCAAGTGCACGAAGCCCAGGGACCGCACAACGTGCAGCACAAAACTGCACATCTATAGCTGCCTACAAGGCCCACACACTCTCCCTCCCTATCTTCCAGTCATGAAAATAAGTAGCTAATTAGAAAGGGCAGCCAGGGTACAGGCATTCAGCAAACTTATTATTATTATTATGTTTTATATATGGATTTTTTTTTTATTGTGGCAAAATACACATTACATAAAATTTTCTATTTTAACCATTTAAAAATGTACAATTCAGTCACATTAAGTACATTTGTAATGTGCAACTACAGCCCTACTATCTAGTTCCAGAGTTATTCATCACCCCAAAAGGAACCCCCATGCCCATTAAGCAGTTACTCCCCAGTACCTGTAGATTTTGAAGAATTTGCATGACATCTAAATACAGATGTTAAGTAGACATTTGAATATGTAGTACTGAAGCTCAGTATAAAAATTTAGGCTAAAGATACAGATTTCTGAATCATTAACATACAGATAGGGAATTCTTATTCCAGGGCCTATGGACTTGAGATAGAGTCTCTCAATGTCTTGAATTAGATATAAAATGTATTATATATAAGTGTATATGTTTATTTTTCTGAAGAAGGATCAACAGCATTAATCAAATTTTCAAAGGTATTTTTTAATCTTAACAAAATTAATGACCACTGATATATATAGTAAATGAAGCCATGGCGCAATTAAGAAAACTCAGGGAGAATGAGTAGTGAGAATAGAAGAAAAATAAGGATGAAATTCTAGGTAACATTTAAAGTACGGAGAGATCCAAAGGCTGTTCTCCTGAATACAAGAAACAAAATCTGCCTCTGCCTCAAATAGGAAAAGGCTTCAGAGAGCAACACTGTTTCTTGCTTGTTACATGTACTTCGTTGTTGCCTCTGCCAAACACCCAACACATATTTCATAAACTTATTCATTCCTGCTCTCAGACTGTCTCCTTAGGCTACTACACTTTTAACTGCTTCCTGATTTAGTCTTATTTTTGACCATTTGGTTGGTGAGGACGGCATCATGTATGAAGTTAGTTATACAGAGTTAACTAAATTGTCCGAATTTGCAACAGGGATGTGTGTGTGTGCCTTAGGGTATATTGTAGACCTTATGCTAAATCAGTGGTTCTCCAAATATGGGACCTGAACCAACAGCATCGGTATCAGCTAAATTTGTAAGAAATGTAAATTCTGGGACCCCACCATAGACCTGCTAAATCAGGCACTCAGGTCTGTGACCCAGCCTTCCCAGCAAAACTGATACCTAGAGCAACTTACGGTCACCATTTCATCCATTGCCATGTGTACACTTTTCATAAAACAAACTGGGCTATATCTTGGTAATGTGTTTGTGTTTAAAAAAAAAAGACAGCAATACTTTAATGTCAAAGGCAATCCTGAAGAAATCTGCAGAATCCAAAGTAACCAGATATTTTCTGAGCAAAAGTAATGGAATAAAATTACTATATCATCTTAGATAACAGCTTAGTTATTAGTTATCTTCTCCTAAATATTGACTTACATATATTGCCCCAAGAACAACACAATAAACTAGATTTTTCAAGATGTGAAAATAACTCTAAATAAATTATTAATATATCAATCATTTTACCCAAAATTTTATTTCAATCTTCTCCAAAAGATTGCAGTGTGAAATAAATCACCCTTGCATTTTTGAATAAATGAACATATGTATATTTAGAAAACGTAAGTATATGTGTAAAAAAAAATATTTTCTGTAAACTATTATATTACTCTGGTGTAACCATCATATATATTTATGTATATTTATTGCCCAGTTTTAGTTAAAATATCTAGTTTATCAAGTATAACCACAATATAACTTGTAACTTATTGCCATACTCCTTGTGGGATTAGTAGGATTAGCTCCCAAAGTAATATAGATCTGAACCTTAAACACTTGGAGATAAGAGCTTTGTTAATACAGAATTTATTCAGAAATAACACTTTTTTTTTTTTTTTTTGTCTTTTTTTGTCTTTTTCCATGTCCGGCAACGGATCGCAACCCTCAGTGTTGCCCCCGTACTGGACTGGGGACCGGCAACGGGACCGCAACCCTCGGTGTTGCCCCCGCGCCTCGCTCAGCCAGTGAGCGGGAACTGGTCCGTATGTGGGATCCGAACCCTCGGGCGGGAGCGCCGCCGCGCTTCCCAAGCGGCGCACTATCCAGTGCGCCACGGGGCCGGCCCAGAAATAACACATTATTAATGATACACAAACACACACACATTGTATTTATTTCTGGCTATAAAATCATGTAGGGTAATTTTAAAAAATTGCCAACATGATTTTAAAGAAATACTTGATAGTTAACATATAGTTTTCCTTAATTACATAACTGTTGATCTGATTCAAATTTTAAAATGCCTTTGACTCAGTCAGTTCTTTTTATTTACAGGAATTTGCATTGTCATGTTTCTGAATTCTATTCCCAAGACCTACAAATAAGGTATAGTTTGTTTTATTTTATATTCATGAAAAAATTTAAAACCTCATGTCAACAATTTAATAATTAGGAGTTGTATCTCATAAAGAAAATCCTAAGTAGATTGTTGGATATGGGATCCGAGTAATATTCATCATCTGCATGTTGGATTACTCTGTGATTGTTCTTTCATTTTGTTGAAAACCCATTCATGTGGAGATGTCTACTAACTGTTGGTTTTCTCAAGTATCAATTGTTTTTAGCAGAATAAAAATGTTTGATTGACTTAGTTTTATGCTGTCCAACAAAAGCTTTCTTGCCAAACATCATGTGATGTAGTAATTGATACACTGATAAGACCTCCCATAGAAACATTTGTCCAAATTCAACAGCCACAGGTGGAAGACTCTGGGGAAGAATAAACTTATCAATATTAAGAAAAAACATAAAATCTAAAATATGGGTGTGGAGAATGTGAAGTGAGTATAAAAGTCTTTTTAAAATATAAGTACAGCTCTTTATTTATTTATTTATTTTTGGCAGCTGGCTGATACAGAGATCAAACCCCGGACCATGGTATTATCAGCACCACACTCTAATCTAGTTAACTGGCCAGCTATGTGCATAGCCTTTTATTCTCAATATATAATTCTTTATCAGAGTTATGAAAAAAAAGACTAATATTAAATTGAATTTACATATTACCTTAGACTATAAATTAATTGTTTAAATATTGTTTATTACTTTGTATAGTCTGATGGGGGAAATGTTGTATTTAATGTCAAAATCATTTTGATATGCTAATCCACTTATTTGTGGCTTTTTTTTTCTCTGAATAGACTCATTATTTCAATGTTATATTGCCTGAGTGCTTCCTAAAAGGAAGGAAGGAAGGAAGGGAGGGAAGAAATGTTGCAATCTGAAAAGTAAAGGCCACCTTTAAGGCCCTGGCTTCTGGGAAAGTTGCATGACAGAAAATGTTTTTTGTAAGGTCTTCTTGGAGCGACTTGGGCTTCAAAGTACAAATTCGTTTCAAGGAGCTGAGCTTCTTTTTTGCTGGTAAAGCTAGTTGCTTTTTTTGCTGGTAAAGCTAGTTGCTTCCTAGTCTAGGAGATACATCACGGAACAGGCATTGCAGTTCATTATTTTAGTCATGTTTTCATTCTTAGGCACTCACCAAAACTTTCAGAAAATTCAACAGCTGGGAAGAAGCAGCTTTGTATTTCTTAGCTGTTTCTTCTCCGGTTTTGAAAGGAGTCAAAATTAGACGTGAAAGTGTTATGATTATACTTCTATATGCAAATTTCTAGTTGAATATAGTAAAATACACTTGAAAGTTAAATAAAAAATAACCGATTTACATTATGTTCAACTATTTTTTTAAAAAATACCCTTACATAACCTTAGATATTTTTGTATTAATTTATCACCAATGGT
>NW_007741128.1:16320-18757 GCF_000696425.1 Galeopterus variegatus | reverse complement strand
TGTATGTGGGATCCGAACCCTCGGGCGGGAGCGCCGCCGCGCTTCCCAAGCGGCGCACTATCCAGTGCGCCACCGGGCCGGCCCAGAAATAACACATTTTTAATGATACACAAACACACACACATTGTATTTATTTCTGGCTATAAAATCATGTAGGGTAATTTTAAAAAATTGCCAACATGATTTTAAAGAAATACTTGATAGTTAACATATAGTTTTCCTTAATTACATAACTGTTGATCTGATTCAAATTTTAAAATGCCTTTGACTCAGTCAGTTCTTTTTATTTACAGGAATTTGCATTGTCATGTTTCTGAATTCTATTCCCAAGACCTACAAATAAGGTATAGTTTGTTTTATTTTATATTCATGAAAAAATTTAAAACCTCATGTCAACAATTTAATAATTAGGAGTTGTATCTCATAAAGAAAATCCTAAGTAGATTGTTGGATATGGGATCCGAGTAATATTCATCATCTGCATGTTGGATTACTCTGTGATTGTTCTTTCATTTTGTTGAAAACCCATTCATGTGGAGATGTCTACTAACTGTTGGTTTTCTCAAGTATCAATTGTTTTTAGCAGAATAAAAATGTTTGATTGACTTAGTTTTATGCTGTCCAACAAAAGCTTTCTTGCCAAACATCATGTGATGTAGTAATTGATACACTGATAAGACCTCCCATAGAAACATTTGTCCAAATTCAACAGCCACAGGTGGAAGACTCTGGGGAAGAATAAACTTATCAATATTAAGAAAAAACATAAAATCTAAAATATGGGTGTGGAGAATGTGAAGTGAGTATAAAAGTCTTTTTAAAATATAAGTACAGCTCTTTATTTATTTATTTATTTTTGGCAGCTGGCTGATACAGAGATCAAACCCCGGACCATGGTATTATCAGCACCACACTCTAATCTAGTTAACTGGCCAGCTATGTGCATAGCCTTTTATTCTCAATATATAATTCTTTATCAGAGTTATGAAAAAAAAGACTAATATTAAATTGAATTTACATATTACCTTAGACTATAAATTAATTGTTTAAATATTGTTTATTACTTTGTATAGTCTGATGGGGGAAATGTTGTATTTAATGTCAAAATCATTTTGATATGCTAATCCACTTATTTGTGGCTTTTTTTTTCTCTGAATAGACTCATTATTTCAATGTTATATTGCCTGAGTGCTTCCTAAAAGGAAGGAAGGAAGGAAGGGAGGGAAGAAATGTTGCAATCTGAAAAGTAAAGGCCACCTTTAAGGCCCTGGCTTCTGGGAAAGTTGCATGACAGAAAATGTTTTTTGTAAGGTCTTCTTGGAGCGACTTGGGCTTCAAAGTACAAATTCGTTTCAAGGAGCTGAGCTTCTTTTTTGCTGGTAAAGCTAGTTGCTTTTTTTGCTGGTAAAGCTAGTTGCTTCCTAGTCTAGGAGATACATCACGGAACAGGCATTGCAGTTCATTATTTTAGTCATGTTTTCATTCTTAGGCACTCACCAAAACTTTCAGAAAATTCAACAGCTGGGAAGAAGCAGCTTTGTATTTCTTAGCTGTTTCTTCTCCGGTTTTGAAAGGAGTCAAAATTAGACGTGAAAGTGTTATGATTATACTTCTATATGCAAATTTAAAGTTGAATATAGTAAAATACACTTGAAAGTTAAATAAAAAACCGATTTACATTATGTTCAACTATGTTTTGAAAGGAGTCAAAATTAGACGTGAAAGTGTTATGATTATACTTCTATATGCAAATTTCTAGTTGAATATAGTAAAATACACTTGAAAGTTAAATAAAAAATAACCGATTTACATTATGTTCAACTATTTTTTTAAAAAATACCCTTACATAACCTTAGATATTTTTGTATTAATTTATCACCAATGGTGACATAAACTTTAAAATAACGGCAGAGTGATATGTGTGATTTTAAAAAGTCCCTTCACTAATTCATCTTGTCTTTTCTAGTGATATATATCTATCAAAAGACAACATTACAGCAAATTTAGTTATAGATCTAATTGACTTTATTTGTGATTCACGCATTAAGGCAACCTCCATTACACAAAAGAGATTGAGAGCTCCCACTGGGCAAGAGCAGAACAACGGGTTTTGTGTGGTGGAAACAAGGAAACAAAACAACTGAAAAGACTGATTGGTTAACATCAGGTTACTTCAGGTTTCTTTTTTGTAAGGGTTAAAGCAGAGGTGCTTTCCTTGTTACACTGACTCTGGTGGACTTGAATCTCCTATTCTGGGGAAAAACTGGTCTGTTTGGGAATCTATTTGTTTCTTTAAAGTTTCAGATTGAGTAAGTGGCATTTAGCATGAGTAACTCCGTTTTGATTTGGTCTGGTCTGTTGGATCGTAGTGCAAGAGCTCAGCCCAAAACAATGGCTTCCCACATTTTTTAAAAATAATTCTCCCCTTTTGGTTAGG
>NW_007741128.1:13932-15531 GCF_000696425.1 Galeopterus variegatus | reverse complement strand
GTGGCATTTAGCATGAGTAACTCCGTTTTGATTTGGTCTGGTCTGTTGGATCGTAGTGCAAGAGCTCAGCCCAAAACAATGGCTTCCCACATTTTTTAAAAATAATTCTCCCCTTTTGGTTAGGCTTTCACCTAGGTGAGAGTGGGGCCAGAATATAGGGCATTGCCACTACTCTCGGTTGCTATCTTTCTGTTTTTTCTCTCTCACCAGGCCATTCATAAGTTACAGTGTCCTCATGATGATGCATTTCTTTGAGTTATTTACATTCCAGCTGAAGAGAGACCATGTGATGTTTCACAAATGTCTGCATTCAAACATTTGAAACTTTCAAGAGAATAACAGTACACGTGGGAGGCTACTATTATGACTATGAGCAGGATACTAACAAAAGTTTGGAGTGTGATTCTTAGCCAGGTTTGACCCATTAAGATCATATAGATCAGAGAATGAGCCAGATGAGGAGTCTACCTGTTTTAACCAAGTAGTCTGTTTGCTCATTTCTGTGACTGTCTACTATATCCAATATATTTTCAATGTGCAACAAGAAGTCTCAGCAACTGCACAGACTCTCTGTTAAATTAGTAGGTAGCAATGCTATTATCTAGTATTCCATGACTGGATTAAATTAAAAGAGGGAGCAAGAACATTTGGGTCCACTAATACGATTTGAATAAAAAGGTGTACTAGAAAGTTTGCTAAGTTACTCACCGGGTGGACAAAAGAACCTCTCAGGTTATATTAAAATTTGGGTTGGACATACACAAGACTCCAGCAAGTTACCTTCAGAAGCTATTAATTGCGAAATTCTAATTATAGCATTATCCTGCTAAGTGAAGGAAGTAGCCATAAGCAAGGAAAAATTAGGAAAGTTAAGAGGCTCTTTATGATGAGACTCCTGTTCTGATGTCTTGGGAAAAGCTGTCCACAGCATGAAGTCATAACTTCTCACCTGGTTTGTAGTTTGTATGTCTCTGGCTATGTCATCAGGCATTTTGGTGTTTTTTTTTTTTTTTTTACAAACCATTACCTGGTTTGTAATTCTGTGTGGCCCATACATTAGGCACAAGGTTTGTGCCTCGAAATTTACATCAAGGGTCCAGCTTCAACTTATAGGGCTTCAGGAACAGAGAAGCTCTTGTTCTTAGTGATTCTATGGAAGGAAATTGGATTGGAAGAACTGAGAAGAATTCACAATCCAGTCTAGTCTACAGGTAGATAATACAAAATCAAAAACAATGAGCAGGACTACAGTCTAATAACAGGTATACTATAATTTTTCTTCTGAAACATCGTTTTTCTATCTACAGTCACTCCTATTTCTACCAAAAATAATCAGAGCAAGACAAATTTGTTTGCAAAATAAGTTTTATCTCATTAAACTTGGCCTGATTGTTTACTTAAATGCAATGAGAATAGTAGTTGACCACACAGACTCTTTTTAAGTTTGTTTGATAAGGAATTTCAGATTCAACTTTTAAAATTCTCTCAAGGCCAGAAAGCAGACTTCAGACTTCATCTGCACTAACCATAGATTTAGATGAATTCCTTTCTACTTGAGGTCCCCAAAATATCTTGTGACTCTCGGGCCTGCCAGGAAGT
>NW_007741128.1:10494-13809 GCF_000696425.1 Galeopterus variegatus | reverse complement strand
AAGCCTTATAACTAATAAGTCAAAGCCAATATAACTAATGTTTTCAATTGTATCCTGTTATAAAGAGAGCAGATTCTTATTGACCACATGTAGATGACAAGTATATTGCTGTTAAATAAGAAACAGTTTTCAAATTCTGGAGGGATCACATAAGAAGAAAAAGTAGTTGTTTCAATTTTATTTACAAAAGTATACATTAGCAAATTGCTGTATGCTACAAATAGTTTAAAGGAAAAAACTTTCCTTAGATACAGTAATCAAAACATTCAAAGAATCAGCACAATTTCAAATAAAAAGTCATAAAAATATTTACCTTCATCAATTTATTTAGTGCAATACAATTAATTTTTCTTCTGCTTGATCTTGGTTAGCAATTTCATGAAGTCATCAGTCTCTACATTAGAATTCTTGAAATTGTTTCCCAGTCTAATGGTATGATCTTAAAGTTATCAGAAACTTGTATTCAAGAATACTTGTCAGATTCTCTTCCATAAATCCCCTGAAGAAGCAGCAATTTTGGACTGTAAATGATAGCAAATGCTTTTAGAAAAGAATCAAACCAACTGTCTGTGAACGACAAAACATAGAATGGCCATGATTGAAAATATGATCTGAATTCATTACAATAATGACACAACTAACAAAGAAATTTGGTTATTTCTGTGACTTACAACATTATGACTGATAGCCTATTAGATTTCCCCATATAAGTAAATATATCAAACAAGCCTAATTAAAGTCCCTTTTTTACAAGCTGAGACACATATACTTCACAGGTTTCCAGGGGCCCAGCTGGAAAATCCCAAAGTTAATTTGAGGTCAAAAGGACTTAATTTAGAATTTGATTTTAGAAAGTTTGTAAAAAATATCAAAAGGTTTGAAACACTTTAAAGTCTCTTTTTTACAAGCTGAGACACATATACTTCACAGGTTTCCAGGGGCCCAGCTGGAAAATCCCAAAGTTAATTTGAGGTCAAGAGGACTTAATTTAGAATTTGATTTTAGAAAGTTTGTAAAAAATATCAAAAGGTTTGAAACACTTGATTAAATATGATCTTGGTTATTTATTTAATCAAAGTGACAAAATATTTTAAAGGCAAATGCAGGAGGTTAAATAGTTGTGATTAAAAACTTAGTTTTTTTAATATTGAGAAGACTCAATTTTCTTATGTAATTGAAGATCTAACAAAAGACAACATGAAACACAAGAAATTATCTGAATAAAACACAAATCTTGGTTTCCTAGATTAATTACTTAAAACAAAACAACAACAAAAAAACTTGACATTCCCAGACCAGTAGTTTGAAAAAACTTTGTCATTTTAACAGAGAAAATCAAATTCTACTTTTTCATAACCTTCTGCTGGCTAAATCCAGGTTCTTGGTGTCTTGAACAAAGGATTGGGTGGGACACACCAGAGGCTAAAAGCAAAGAGCAGTTTTGTTTAGCAAAGCAAGAATACACTCCGGAGAGGATGGAGTGGGCTCCAGCGAGAGTGGCTCAGGAGCCCCAATGGTTACATTTCTTGGAAAAATTCAAAAATATAATTTAGTAATTCAGTGTCTCTGTAGCTAAATGTGCTACAGGGCTACCCCCAGAAGTCAGCCCAGTTAATAAGCAACTGCCTGCATTCTTCACTTCTGTTAGCTCACCTGCATGCTTGCTCAAGTCACGTGAATTTGGAGAAGCCAAAACTAGCAACTGCCTGCTTAAGATTTATGCCTAGGAAATGAAACTTAAAGTGCCCGCCTATAAAAGGCCCTGCAAACTTTTGTTCAGGGTCCAGAATTTCAGAGCACTTGCTTGTCTGGACCCACTAGCATAATAAACTTCTGGCTCTCCAACCCTCCAAGTGTCTGCCGCTTCCTTGCTGAATCTGATTCTACAACACATTCCCAGGGGTTTGAGTCCTCTTAGCTGCATTCTTTTTGTCATTTGTTGAGCCCTGTATGTAGTCTCTGTCCTGTTGGTAAAATGATAGGTGCCCTAGCTGGTGGGAGCTCATTGGTCTAACCCAATGGTGTTCAACATGGAGGGGACGCCCTGTCTGGAATTGTCTTTGTCTCCTGTGGCTGCTTTTGTGCATGTGCATGCCTACAACCTTGGGGAACTGGTTGTACCTGTTGTCCCATTGACAAAATAGCCAGGTTTTCTCCCTCTATTCTCGTCTTTATCTAGCTTCCTGACTCAGACATGCAAATTATTTTCATTATGCATTCTCCTTTTGGATTAGATTTATAGTTCTATGATCTTAAACATAGAGGGCATAACTAGATTGTTTGATGAAAAATTAAGGGTAACAAAATGTATGATTGCATTATAATTAATGCTGACAATTCTGAAGACATTCCTGTTTTTATTTTACCAACAATTATATTTATCAAAGATTATCTCTGATCATATAAACTAAAAGGCATTTGAGTTAATTTCTATTTTCTGAGAGAAACTAGAATTTTCTTTAAACAAGAAAATATAAGCCAATTACATAGAGTTCTTTATAAATTTTTGCAACATTATCTGAGGTAGAAAAATACCACATATATGTAACATACACACTTATACATGTATAAACAAAACAGAAGCAGCTTTCATTATGTATTTAAGTTTCCAGTTTCCAAATAGTTTCTCTCCTCCTTTCTATCAATCTTTCAATTACCTGTTTCACTGTCCTAAACAATTGTTAAACAGGAAACCCTAAATTTACACTTCCATAGGGATGACTCAGGTGGAAAATTTGCATCTCAAAGGCATGGAGTAAGAATGAAAGATTTTTTTTAAGAAAGTTTGGGGCATGTTGCCTGTTATCACAGGTCAACTTTAAAGAGGCTATGGAATAAATTTTAGGTCTGAATTTTTCCAAAGTTCATGTGGATGGACAAAACATCCATTTCTGCTAAAACTAGATTTGATGCATTTTTCTCTAATTTGGTCTTGAGGTTGTCTCTTGAGAGTGACTATGAATTCTAGCCCTACCCTGACAGGATTCCAAGGGATTTGGTTGTGAATGTTTACAGTGTGCCTTTCAAGGGATATTTCTTTATCCTGGTGAACGGCCTCATTCCTAAATGCCTGACCCATGACCAGTATCCCTCTCACGAGAAACTTGTTTATAATGGCAGATGCCCTTGTGACTCAGTGTCTGATCTGTGTCCAGTTTATTTCTATTAGGATGGTTACTCCAGGAGAGGACTGAGGGAGAAGAGAATTAGGTTCAGGTGTGTCAGTCAGTCAAGACACAAAGGAGATTAAATATAGATGTCAAGGCAACATAAGTTTATAGGAATTCACTACAGGATTCTGCAAGAAAGTGCACA
>NW_007741128.1:8550-9041 GCF_000696425.1 Galeopterus variegatus | reverse complement strand
TTTTTAGAAGCTTCTGGACATCAATTAAAATAGATATCCCTGGGTGGGTCTAATTTGGGAGTTCTTATTTTCAAATGCACTTCTTAGATAAGCACTTTTGTTCATCTGAAACATTGCACATATGGTTCTTGTAATTTTAAATTATCTTCAGAAAGATTTTTCCACTTTTGTAAGTATTTTCAGTTTCTGGGACCTAATACACATGTAAAAGGCAGGTGTAGCAGGAAGATGGAGTACTCTGTTCTTAAGAAATTAAGGATCCCTTTTTTATGTTGAATTTTGGGTCTCCTGGATCTGAGACAAATGCCTCAGAGGAAAATGCTGTGGGTTGGGTCAAGTAATGCTTTCATACTGTATTAGTCCATTTGTGTTGCTTATAACAAAATACTTGGAACAGGGTAATTTATAAAGAAAATGAAATTTATTGCTCACCGTTTCTGAGGCTGGGAAGTCCAAAGTCCATCTGGTGGTGGTGACAGTGACCCAGGGGT
>NW_007741128.1:4544-7936 GCF_000696425.1 Galeopterus variegatus | reverse complement strand
CAGTGACCCAGGGGTCTCACATTGCAAGATGGTGGAAGCAGAGAGAGCAGAGGGAGAGAGACAGACAGACTCTTCTTCTTGTAAAGCCCTCAGAACCATGCCTCGACCACCATTTTTAATCCATTCACTACTGCATGGTCCTACAATCCAATCACCTCTTCAAGGCTCCACCTTCAATTACCATAATAGGATTTCCCACCCTCTTAACAGTCACAGTGGGGTTAAGTTTCTAGTACATAAAACTTGGGAGACAATTCAAGCTTCGATGGTTTTGGGGGAGGTAATTCAATCGACTGCAATACTGTTTCTTCCTTGTATAAGTTTTCTTGAGGCTGGTGGGCAACCAGCCTGGTGTCAACAACCCTATTCTGTGACAAGCTTAACCTCTCACAGAAGTGTTACTTTCTGGGGTCAAACACTCTAATTGCTCTTCCCTGATACATGTCCACCACTAAAGTTGTGGCTTTGGCTCTGAGATCCCTTTGCCCAACTTTGCCAGTGATTTTCCCATTCTTAAATTCACAAAAGACAGAAAAAAAAAGGAATAGAACACAATTCTCCATGAATTCTAAAAGCCAGAGTTCACACCCTCTGCAGTAATAACCACACTGCAACTGCTGTCAGTTACCTTTAAAACTGCAGATCTTGCCAGTGACTTGTCAGCCACTGAAAACCCCAGAAGGTCATATGCTCTCTCACAGCATGAACAAAATAACCCTTGATACCCACCCCAAGGTCATGCATTCTCTCACAGCACAAACTAACCTTTGATTCAAAAGCCAAGAAGGTTAAGAGGCTCAATGCAAAAAAAGCAAAACTGGACACGAGACAAACTTACAACTCTTAGGACTCCACAAGGAAGATGGGGAACTGAAAAGTGGTCAGCAGCGCCTCTCCTGTGTTCCTCAGGGGTTTTGTGAGTCGTCACCAGTGTCCTTTGTGTCTTTTTCTTGGTTGCCAGAAGTGTCAAAAGACAAAATTACAACAAATTTATTTATAGGTCTAATTGGCTTTTATTTGAGATTCATGAGTTAGGGCAGCCTCCATTACACAAAATCGAACAAGAGCTTCCACTGGGCAATAGCAAAACAGTGGGTTCTGGAAAGTGGGAACAAATAATAATAGAATAATAGAAAGAAAAAAGCTTGTTAATATCAGGTACTTCAGGTTACTTTTTGTAAGAGTTAAAAGCAGAGGGGCCTTACTTATTATGCTGACTCAGGTAGACTGGAATCTCTGTTTTCAGGAAAAACTGGTTTGTTTTAACATATATTTGTTTCTTTAAAGTTTCAGTTTGACCATGTGGCATTAATTATGAGTGACTCCACTTTGGTTTGGTCTGGCCTGTTGAAGCCTGACCAAAACAACAGCCCCCATAATCTTGTTTACCTCAAAATAATACGAACTAGTTATTCCTTTGATCTCTGAAATAACAACAAAAGTAGAAAAAACATCTTACAATAAAAAAATCCCAAATTAACCAATATAAAGTTTTATAGAGAAAATGTCTTGCTTACTTTAAGAATGATTTTAGTTGGCATAACATAGTTTATTAAAAGAATTTACTAGTCCTTGATAAATGCAAGCAATGCAAAGTAGTAAAAACCTGGTGTCTGATGTTATTCAGAGAACAGTAGTTGTAAAAGTACTGCGGTGATGAACCACTCAAGTATTGAACTTGTCTGTTGTCTTTGAGGTCTTTGTCTGAGTGTACAATGAAGGCTCACCCAGGCAGTCAGCTCAAGAACTTCCATGACTTCAAAAGTCTTCTGTCTGTGTGCTTGGACCAATCTGCCTGAGTGGCTGCATGGTATGAATAATCTGTAGAAATATAATCAGTGAGGCAGTAAATCTAGGATTTCTTATAGAAGGGCCCTTTGCTACTGACTTTCAGGAGAAGAAAGAATTGTGAATATCCACAACCCAAACGATCAGTATGTGCAAATGGTATGAATAATCTGTAGAAATATAATCAGTGAGGCAGTAAATCTAGGATTTCTTATAGAAGGGCCCTTTGCTACTGACTTTCAGGAGAAGAAAGAATTGTGAATATCCACAACCCAAACGATCAGTATGTGCAATTACTCTACACTTATTAGGTTAAAAAAAAAAAAAAAAAAAAAAAGCACTTCAGTTATTTTTACTTTTCAATCTAAGAAGCTGTCTTCATAGATTTTTTATATGTATGTCCATATTTAAAAGATAAAGAAATGCACATCATGTTTTTTTATCTGAAATTTTATTCTTGATTCTGCTGTCAGAGTGATGAATATGCATAGATAGGCACATTGCAAGAAAACTCCTGAGAGTGATGGAGATAAGAAAATACTTAGTATTCTCAGTGGCAGATAAATGAAAAGGAAATCTGTTGGTTACAGTTGGTATTCCGTTCTTCTAATCAGTGCTTGCCAAGGCAGGCTTACAGAGCTTTGCAGAATATTTAGCATTCACTACTTCTTACATGCAAGCCTGAAGGACATTAACCAAGCAGAAGATGCGACCTTTGGCTAATTTAATCTCTCCCATTTTCATAATGTTTCATTATAATCAACCTTCCTTCATTCAGGTGTCATTTTTATTATCCATATTTTTTGGAAATTCAAAAATGTGATTCCATTCTCTTAGTCTTAAAGGGAAAAGACTAGATTAAATGAAGCAGTGATTTATCGCAGTTAACCATTTTTGATGTTATGTGCTTACACAAATTACCTTTCTTTGAAAATGTGTATTATTTTATTATTTTTCTTAAAATACTAACATTAAAGTTATCACTGTGGCTAACATTTATAATTCTAGAAGAAGCACAAGTAAACCAAAATATATTCTCCAAGTTATCCACATCTAGAATAAAATTACTTATTTCATCCATTTAGCCAAACTTGACAACACTCTCTCTTGGTAGTTGTTACGTGAACTACAGGCATAGAATTTGAAAGAGAATAATCCATCTCTGAAAGACTGCCACCACATATTTGCTTTGATTTCTAGTTGGCAACTGGGATAACTAAATTTTTAACACAGAAATAAAAATCACTATCAACATTGTGCTAGTTAGAGGTTGCAATTCAGACAATTGAACTCCAGATATTTGAACTTCAGAGTGTTTTGCATTTGATGTTAAACTTTCAGGTCAATCTGAATTACCTTGTGTTTCTGCATCTCCTTTTTTCTGTGTTATGTCTTCCACCCTTAAGTCTGGCTAGCCCACATTACCTTTGCTCTGGCTTAGGCTATAAATAAAGTAATGTCTGAATACCTCTATACCTGCACTGGCTATCACTTAAGGACTAGTTCAAGCCTGACTCTTATAAATTCTTCCCCATACATTATAGCCTTGCTAACCTAAGCTGTTTTTTACCCTTATGTATACTCTATACATAACCACAAATCAT
>NW_007741128.1:2170-3483 GCF_000696425.1 Galeopterus variegatus | reverse complement strand
TTCCTACCTGTCTTTTTTAGTATTTGTTAACTTAATTATAGCCTTTTTGTTGTTGTACTTTCCTCTTTTTTTAACTAATATTTATAAGCTTTTTTCATAGAAATGCACACACACACATCCAGAGAGACACACACACAAACCCAGACAAATTATCCTGCTCAAGGATAAGTTACTTAAGTCACATCTTTAAGTCATCAGAGAATATTGGGAAAGAAATTGGGGCTAGAAGTACTTACCTCACACAAATGACTTACAAATTAAATATATTATTATACTTAAAGAGCTTAGCAAACAGCACTTAGCAAATGCTTAATAAATAGCGTTCTATTTATTTTTATTACTATATTTATCATTACACAATATAATCATTTTTTGTGGTCCTTTACCAATTTCTCACTAATTCTCCTCCTACTCCTCTTTTTCCCACCTGTGGTAGCCTCACTTCTGGTCTCCTTTTAAAAGTTCAATGAATTATTGTGATTGCTGTCTCTTTCTTTTTTTGTCTGTTTGTTATTATTTTTTAGTTCCCACTTATGAATGAGGACATGTAGTATTTCTCTTTCTGCTTATTTTACTTAACATAATTTTGTCTAAGTTCATCTTTGTTGCTGTAATTGGCAGTATTTCATTCCTTTTTATGGCACAGTAGTATTCCATTGTGTATATCTACTACGTTTTCCTTACCCAGTCATCCATCAGTGGACATTTAGGTTGGTTCCAACTCTTAGCAATTGAAAACAGAGCTATGATAAACATGGGAATGCTTATATCCCTGAAATGATGATTTCCATTCCATTGGGTATACATACAGCAGTGAGATTGCTGGACCCTACAGCAGTTCTGTCTGCAGTTGGTTGAGGCACTTTCATACTCTTTTCCGTAATGGCTTCACTAATTTACATTTGCACCAACAATCCCCTTTATGTGTCTGCCAGGATTTGTTATTTTCTGTCTATTTGATAATGGTCAATCTAACTGGGGTGAGATGATATCTAAATGTGGTTTGGATTTGCATTTCCCTGATGCTGCATGTTGAGCACATTTTCATGTGTCTGTTCACCATTTGTATTTCTTCTTTTGAGAAATGCCAATTCAGTTCCATTGCCCGTTTTTTTAATTGGGTTACTTTTTTTTTTTTAATACTGTTAAGTTGTTTGAGTTCCTTGTTTATTCTGGATATTAATCCTTTGTCAGATGAATAGTTTGCAAATATTTTCTTTCTTTCTGCTGTTCCTCTCTTTGCTCTGTTGGTTGTTTCTCTTGCAGTGCAGAAAGTTTTTAATTTGGTATAATCCCATTCTCCTATTTTTTTT
>NW_007741128.1:0-915 GCF_000696425.1 Galeopterus variegatus | reverse complement strand
TAACCAATGTTTTGGCATATTTCCCCCTATGTTTTCTTCTAGAAGTTTTATAGTTTCATGTCTTAAATTTAAGTCTTTAATCCATTTCAAGTTAATGTTGGAATATGGTGAGAAATAGGGGAACGGTTTCTTTCTTCTGCATATGGATATTTAGTTTTCCCAGTACCACTTATTGAAGAGACTGTCATTTCCCCAGTGTAGGTTCTTGACACCTTTGTCAAAGATCAGTTGGCTGTAGATGTATGAATTAATTTCTGGGTTCTCTATTCTGTTCCATTGGTCTATGTGTCTGTTTTTATGCCAGTGGATACGGAAAAAGCAGGATTGATATGCTGTTGATTGAAATGTAAATTAATACAGCCATTATGGAAATTATATGGATGTTCCTCAAAAAACTAAAATTACAACTACCATATGAACCATGAATTCCACTACTAGGTATTTATCCAAAGGAAAGGAAATCTGCATACTGAAGTAATGTCTGTACTCCCATGTTCATGGTGGCATTATTCACAATAACCAAGGTATGGAATCTACCTTGNTCTGGGTTCTCTATTCTGTTCCATTGGTCTATGTGTCTGTTTTTATGCCAGTGGATACGGAGAAAGCAGGATTGATATGCTGTTGATTGAAATGTAAATTAATACAGCCATTATGGAAATTATATGGACGTTCCTCAAAAAACTAAAATTACAACTACCATATGAACCATGAATTCCACTACTAGATATTTATCCAAAGGAAAGGAAATCTGCATACTGGAGAAATATCTGTACTCCCATGTTCATGGTGGCATTATTCACAATAACCAAGGTATGGAATCTACCTTGGTGTCTATTGACAGATGAATGAACAAAGGAAATGTAGTACAGATAAACAATGGAATACTACTCAGCCATAAAAATGGATGAAATC
>NW_007741127.1:25265-26798 GCF_000696425.1 Galeopterus variegatus | reverse complement strand
TTTGTTGGCATATAGTTGTTTATAATAGTCTGTAATGATTCTTTGTATTTCTCTTGTATAAATTGTAATGTCTTCTTTTTCCTTTTTGATTTTTGTTAATTGGGTATCTCTATCTATCTATCTATATTATAGTTAGCCTTGCTAATTGTTTGTCTATTTTGTTTATCTTCTCAAAAAAACAAATTTTCATTTCATTGATCCTTTGCATCACTTTGGGGGTCTCTATTTCATGTAGTTCTGCTCTGATCTTAATTATTTCTTTCCACCTACTAATCTTGAAGTTGGATTGTTCTTGTTTTTCTCATTCTTTGAGTTGCAGTGTTTGTTAGGTTGCTTATTTGAAATCTTTCACTTATTTTGGTGAAAGCATTTATTGCAATAAAATTCTCTCTTAGTACTGTTGATGCCACATCCTACATGTTTTGATATGATGTGTCTTTATTTTCATTAGTTTTGAGCAATTTTTTGATTTCTTGTTTAATTTCTTCTTGGACCCAGGGGTCATTCAGGAGCATGTTGTTTAATTTCCATGTGTTTGTACAGTTTCCAGAGTTTCCCTTGTTATTGATTTGTGGTTTTAATCCATTGTGGTCTGAAAAGATACTTGAAATGATTCAATCCTTTTAAATTTGTTGAGACTTGATTTGTGACCTAACATGTGGTCTGTCATGGATAACGTTCCATGCACTGAAGAAGAATGTATATTTTGTAGTTTTTGGACTATATCTTTTGTAGGTATCTTCCACATACAATTTGCCTAAGGTGTAGTTTTAAGACCTCTGTTTCTCTGTTGATTTGTTACCTGGATGATCTGTCCAATATTGTGAGAGGGGTGTTCAGATCCCCCACTATTATTGTATTTGGGGTCTATCTCTTTCTTTAGGTCTAATACTGTTTGCTTTGTGTTCAGGTCGCCAACTATTATCATATTGTAGTCTATCTCTTTCTTTAGGTATAGTAATGTTTGCTTTATATATCTGGGTGCTTTGGTGTTGGGTGCATGTATATTTGTGATTGTTATGTCTTTTTGCTGAATAGACCACATTATCCATTATATAGTGGCCTTCTTTGTCTCTTTTTTTTGTTTTTGGTTTAATGTCTATTTTATCTGATATAAGAATAGCTACTCTTGCTCAACTTTTGTTTCCATTTCCATGGCACAGGTTTTTCCATCACTTCACTCTTAGTCTGTGTGTATCTTTATAGGTGAGGTGAGTCTCTGGAAGACAGCT
This sequence comes from Galeopterus variegatus, assembly GCF_000696425.1. Taxonomy (NCBI): domain Eukaryota; kingdom Metazoa; phylum Chordata; class Mammalia; order Dermoptera; family Cynocephalidae; genus Galeopterus; species Galeopterus variegatus. Next base: position 25,566 of record NW_007741127.1, on the reverse strand, counting down.
AATAGTTGGGTCTATCTTTTCAATTCAATCAACCAGTACATGTCTTTTGAGTGGGGAATTTAATCTACTTACATTTTGGGTTNCGGAAAATGTGGTATATCTACACAATGGAATAGTACTCAGCTATAAAAACGAATGAAATACGGCCATTTGCAACGACGTGGATGGACCTTGAAAGTATAATATTAAATGAAACGAGTCAGGCAGAGAAAAAGAAATACCACATGTTTTCATTTATTGGAGGGAGCTAAATGTGAATGAATCAATTCACACACATACATACACACACACACACACACAC
>NW_007741127.1:21070-24265 GCF_000696425.1 Galeopterus variegatus | reverse complement strand
ACAAGAAAATGGAGGGGACACACCTGGGTGAGAGGGGGGAGAGGGGGGAAGGAGGGAGGTTTCGGTGATGGGTCACAATAATCAACTACATTGTATATTGACAAAATAAAAATAATAAAAAAAAATAAATTCCCTCTTAGTACTGTTGTTGCTGTATCCTACATGTTTTGATATGATGTGTCTTTATTTTCATGAATTTTTAGAAATTTTTTGATTTCCTGTTTAATTTCTTTTTGGACTGAGGGGTCATTCAGGAGCATGTTGTTTAATTTCCAAGTGTTTGTATAGTTTCCAGATTTTCCTTGTTATTGATTTGTTGTTTTAATCCAATGTGGTCTAAAAAGGTACTTGAAATGATTCAATCCTTTTAAATTTGTTGAGACTTGATTTGTGACCTAACATTTGGTCTGTCATGGGTAACATTCCATGTGGTGATGGGAAGAATGTATATTTTGTAGTTTTTGGATTATATGTTTTGTAGGTATCTTCCACATCCAATTGGCCTAAGGTGTAGTTTTTTTTTTTTTTTTTTGTCTTTTGTCTTTTTTCCGTGTCCGGCAACAGATCGCAACCCTCAGTGTTGCCCCCGGACCGGACCGGGGACCGGCAACGGGATTGCAAGCCTCGGCGTTGCTCCCGCGCCTCGCTCAGCCGGTGAGCGGGAACCGGTCTGTATATGGGATCCGAACCCTCGGACGGGAGCGCCGCCGCGCTTCCCAAGCGGCGCACTATCCAGTGCGCCACCGGGCCGGCCCCTAAGGTGTAGTTTTAAGTCCTCTATTTCCCTGTTGATTTGTTGCCTGGATGATCTGTCCAATATTGTGAGAGGGGTGTTCAGGTACCCAAGTATTATCTTATTGGGGTCTATCTATTTCTTTAGGTCTAATAGTGTTTGCTTTATATATCGGGGTGCTTTGGTGTTGGGTGCATGTATATTTGTGATTGTTATGTCTTTTTGCTGAATAGACCATTTTATCGTTATATAATGGCCTTCTTTGTCTCCTTTTTTTTGGTTTTTGGTTTAATGTCTATTTTATCTGACATAAGAATAGCTACTCCTGCCCAATTTTGGTTTCCGTTTGCATGGTATAGGTTTTTCCATCACTTCACTCTTACTCGGTGTGTATCTTTATAGGTGAGGTGAGTTTCTTGAAGACAGCTTATAGTTGGGTCTATCTTTTTATTTCAATCAGCCAGTACATGTCTTTTGAGTGGGGAATTTAATCTATTTACATTTTGGGTTGTTTATGAGAGGTATTGTCTTACTCCTGACTTGTTTTTCCTATGGTTAACTTTAATATCTTTTGTTCGTTTCTTCCCCTTTTATTGCTTTTCTTCAGTTTTCGTTGGTTTTTTGAGGTGGTATGGTATAGTTTATTTCTTTTTCTTATTTGCATATCTGCTCTACCAGTGGTGTTTGTTCTTTCTAGTGTATTCATGGTGGTGTTTATCATTTCTTGGCTTCCAGGTCCAAGACTGGAAGGATTTTTTGTAGAGCTGGTTATGTGGTGGTCAACTCCTGCAGCTTTTCCTTGAAATTTCTGAAGGATAGCCTTGCTGGGTAAAGTATTCTTAGCTGGTGGTTTTTTTTATTTCAATTCTTTGAACATATCATCCCAATCTCTTCTGACCTGTAGTGTTACTGTTGAGAAATCTGCTGTTAGTATGATTGGGATACCTTTATAGGTGACTTGATGCTTTTGTCTTGCTTGTTTTTAGGAGTTTTTCTTTGTCTTTGAGTTTTGCCAGTTTGACTATAATGTGTCTTGGAGAGGATCTTTTTGGGTAGAATCTGTTTGAGGACCTTTGAGCCTCTTGGATCTGGAAGTCCATATTTCTACCAATACTTGGGAAGTTTTCTGCTATTATTTCATTGAATATGTTTTCAATGACTTTTTCTTTCTCTTTCCCCTCTGGAACAACCATGATGTAAATGTTTGTGTGCTTAAGTTGGTCTACTTACTCTCTTAGATTTTCTTCTTTTTTAAAAAATTCTTTTCTTTTTGTCTGCTTGGTTTATTTCAAAAAGATTGTCTTTGCAATCAGAAATTCTTTCTTCCACTTGCTGTAGCCTGCTGTTTACACTCTCAATTGTAGATTTTATTTCATTGAATGAGTCTTTCTGTTCTCAGAGTTCTGCTACATTCTCTTTTATGGAATTTTTCTCTTTGGAAACTTCCTCCTTCAAGTCCTGGATAGAACTTTTCATTTTGTTGTGCTGTCTAACTGAGTCTTCTTGTATCTCACTGAGTTTGTTTCAGATTGTTACTGAAAATTCCTTTTCAAACATTTCAAGGGTTTCCTGCTATATGGGGTCTGGTACTTAAGATATATTTTATTCCTTTGGTGGTGTCATATTTCCTTGTTTTTTCATATTTCTAGTCTCTCTAAGTTAATTTCTAGTCACCAGTAGAGCAATTGATTCTTATATTAGTATGGAATGGGCTTTGAGGAGAGAGATTTCCGCCTGTATATGTGTTTTATATTGGTCATTGAGTTGGGTGTATTAGTATTGGCTCTAGGTAGACTCGGTAGTGTGGTCTCCGTGTGTGTGGTGTGGGTGCTTCTGCTGTATTCAATGTCAGAGTTGTTTGTGAATGCCTCCATGGTGTAGGCACTGGGGCACTTAGTGATTTCTTGCTGAGGTTAGTTGAGACATTGAGGATGTGAGCTAGCTCTTGAGATCTTGGGCAAAGTGTTTGGGTCCTTTGTTACTTTTTGGCTGGATGGAGGGACCCTAGGTGGACTTGTCAGCTCCTGGCTAGTTTCCCATGACCCTGATGGGTGCACTTGGATATGCTGGATCTTCTCAGCTTGAATGGGTCACCTTGGGAAAGGTTTCTCTTTCCTAGTTCCAACAGGCCCAGGCTTCTCCTGGTTCCTTGCTTCCCTCGATTGGGGACTGTTTTAGTGGTGGCCTGGAATTTTCTTTTGCACATTATTTGTCTATCCTGGTTTCTGTTGTCTCCAGGTTTTCTACATGTTGCTCTCCCTGGGTGAAGGCAGTCGTGCTTACTGCACACAGGGTGTAATTTCCCCTATGAATTGGTCACTGGGGTGTGGGTTGCACTGGCTTACTCTTTCTGGTGGCTAAATTTGTTTTTTTTTCCCTTTTTTTTGTCTTTTTTCGTGTCCAGCAACGGATCGCAACCCTCAGTGTCGCGCCCGTACCGGACCAGGACCGGCAACGGGATC
>NW_007741127.1:0-21028 GCF_000696425.1 Galeopterus variegatus | reverse complement strand
CGGGAACCGGTCTGTATGTGGGATCCGAACCCTCGGCGGGAGCGCCACCGCGCTCCCAAGCGGCGCACTGTAGCAGTGCGCCACCGGGCCGGCCCTGTGGTGGCTAAATTTGTGATTCTTTTTGTGTTAATGTGTAGTGTCAGCAGTGGGTCCTGCCCATAGCCAGCCTGGCTGGTGCCACAGCAGTGGTAGTGGTGTGTATGGCTCCTGGCAGTGGCAACAGAGGGAGCAGTGGCAGGTGATAGCAGCTGGGGTCCTGCACCCAGCTGGGTTGGCTACTGCTTCAGCGGTGGCTTGGGGTCCTGACTCTTGCTGTTCTGGATGATGTGGTGGCATGTGTCGGATGTTTTATGCCCAGCTGATCTGGCTGCAGCAATGGCTATGGTGGCAGCAGCTGCACTGCATGTAACTACTGCGAAAGGTCCCACGTGTAGCAGGGCTGACTGGTGAGGCAGCTTGGGTGGAGTTCCCTGTGCCACTAGTCTGGCTGGTGTTGCAGTGTGGACAGCTGCTGGCTATGGCCACTGCACTGCAAATGGGTGTGGCAGGAGACTCACACTTTACATGAGTACTGAATGATTACTATCACTATCTATTTTCTGTGAATATTCCAAGTTCGGATATTTTGAAATGTCCAATCTCTTTGGAAGAAAATGAATGATTCCAATAATATCCCTTATAAAAATATGCTTGTTCACTATTAATTAATAGTACAGGTAAACTAAAATGAGGTTTCTTAGGAATTTGTTATACATAAGTCCATTGTGACAGAGAACTGGTTGTACTTTATTTCTTCTCTATAATATTACCATAGTGTCACATCACAAAATCTCCCAGTCTTAAACCAAAACCATTCAATATAACCATAGCTCAACTTCACTTGAACTGTTTCATCAGGCAAGGTAATTTTATGGCTTTTGTTAATTAGTGTTTGAAGGATATATGGAGGAGTGAACCAGAAAATGAAATTATTTCATTAATAATACTCACTATTTTCTCTTTAATAACTGTACCTTACTCTTATCTCAAAACTTATCACCATCTCTTCAAAATAATACATAACACTCTTAATGGATATCCTGATGGTCAATGCAGAAATGGAAATTGGGTTCCAAATTTTTTTAAGTCAGACTACTAGACTATCATATAGAAAATTACTCACCATAATGTCAGAGACTGGAGCTCCATGTTAACCAGTAGATGGCAGAACACATTTCTTCAGGGTCAGAGTATGTGACAGACATGGCTCAAAGTCAAACTGAAAGAAATATGTAGCAGAATGTGTATGACTTGGAAGTTGCAGTATGACTTTGTCAAACAACCTTCCCCACTCACTCATACTTGATCCCTCTCTGGCCATCTCATTTTCTCTTTCTTTTGGCTACAGAAGTGCGCCTTTTCTTTTTCACTCAAAAAAATGCCCTGTGCCATGCAATCATAACTGCTTTCCTTCAAAGATTCACCTAACCACTTGAAGAGCAATTTGTATTACTAAATATAATAGTAACTTTTTATACGTTATTATAAAGAAGACATTATAAACCCTTCCTTATATGAATCGATGGAGCTGAATTAATTGCCTAGTGTCAAATAGCTAGTGCTTTATAAACCCATTTTTAAAAACTTTACTCTAAGTCTGGTGCTTTTTCCACAAGGATAGTTTCTCTGTGTTTTGAGCTCATAAAGAGTAATCTGAGAAAAATTATTGAATAAACTTTGAATCTGCATTTTAAATTATGTACCTATTAGGGTACATCTCAGACAATGCTTTTTATAAAGGTGAAGTGATATTATATAGGTAAGTACAGTGCAACTTTACAAATTACAGTTTGTATTTGTTTGGCTACTGTACCCATTCAGGCAGTCAGTCGTAAGGCTTGGACAGTTTATAGTTGACTTTGCAATTCTACATCAGCCCTTGGATTTCATCTTTTCTGGGTCTTCAACACCCATCTGACTCCATACCTATGCTTAAAAATGCCACATTAATTTCCTTTTCCCTGCTAACATCACTTTTTAATTTTGATCTCAACACTATGTAACACCCCACGCCCCATACACAAGTGACTGGGGATCTGCATAAACCTCTCTATGTATCCTGAATCACGCTGCCAGCTACTGCCACGAGAAAGAGGTCTCCTCAGGGAGAGGAGTTAGGGCAAAAGTGAGTCCTTTATAAGAACAATTCTGAACCTCTCAAAACCATTCTTCATATATTTCTGTCCATGCAAGGGAATTAGAAATGCTTTTGCAAAAGTGGCATGTACAAGCCATAAAATCAATTGGAGGGAGGAGTGGGAGACACAGACCAATCTCTGCATGCTTATTAATCAGACTTCTTCTGTCCTCTATACACCCTCTTTTCTTTTACTCCGATAAGGACCTGGTATCCAAAGGATATAGTCACTCCTGAGACCCTTTCCATAAACCACCTCCAAAAATGTAATAGAAATAGAAATAGAAATTCCATTGAAAAAAGATAGAATTTATCTAACAGCTGCATTTCCTAGGAAGGGAATTAGAAATGCTTTGCAAAAGTGGCATGTACAAGCCATAAAATCAATTGGAGGGAGGAGTGGGAGACACAGACCAATCTCTGCATGCTTATTAATCAGACTTCTTCTGTCCACTACACACCCTCTTTTCCTTTACTCCGATAAGGACCTGGTATCCAAAGGATATAATTCACTCCTGAGACTCTTCCCATAAACCACCTCAAAAAATGTAATAGAAATAGAAATAGAAATTCCATTGAAAAAAGATAGAATTTATCTAACAGCTGCACTTCCTAGGGAGGAAAGAGAGGCTTTCCCAAAGTAGATGACATGCAGCTGAGCTGACAGCCTCATGGAAAACCTTTACCCAGATTGGAAGACACAATTAGTTTGACTTGTCTTTATTCTGCTGCTTAATGACCTTCGAAATCAAGAAAAACCTTTCCTGGGAAATGCTACGGTTCCAAAAAGAGATCAACATTTGCTGTAGAAAAATAAAAATAGTTTATTTCATCCATCTCCTGTTTGATTTCTGTCCTTCGATCTGGCTATTACACCCACATTTTCAAAGGTCAGAGAGGTTAGCTGCATTTTATCTTTAGTAGGTGGGAGGCATCACTTTTAAAAGGTACCATTTTCAGGATAGGCACAAAACAGTTCTAGAGAGGATGATTGCAAAGGCAAATCTCAAAGGTTTGATCTACTTGCTAAAGAACAGAGAGATAATAGTTGCGGAACAGGAACAAAAACAATCATGCAATGAGAATGACATGATTTTTTAAGTGCTAATAATTATCATATTTTTGAAACAACATCAGCTTGTGATCCTGATGATTTATGTGGTTCTTTCCTTCTGCGATGTATTTCCACTGTCCACGTCAGGAGTTTTTCTTCATTGTTAACTTTCTTATTTCCGTTTTTATTATTTCTTATTTTCTCTGCAGAAAATCAAGATTGTATTGGCCTTAGGTTTAGTAAACAAATAGCAAATGTTTATTCACTTAAGAAAGAAAATCTTTGGTAAATTATGCACTTTATGAATAAGACTCTTAAATCGTAAGTAGTAACTCAGTGCCCAAGAATCTATATATTACTCTAGAAATTCTGAGGTACTTGCAGTTATTTCGATGGAGCAAAGGTACACATAAGAGAACTGCCAAAGAAGGGTAAACGGGAGCAACATTTATAAGATCATAAAATAATTATATGGTTGTAAACTCAGGTTCCCCGAAGAAGCAGACCTTATTATGTTTGTCAATTTTAAAGCCTATTAGGTCTCCATTCATGATTTATTCATATTTTCAATTATTTATTGTATTCCAGAGCTGTGTCACTCATTTTTGTATCATGACTCATAATTCTACTCTCCAGGATTATAGTATAACAGCCAATATCTATTTAATTCTTACACTACATCATGTGTGTATCTTCTTAATTAGTACAGATATCTCATTACATAGGTTGTATTACAGTCTCTGTTTTTACTGGGGAAAAATGAGGATCAGAGAGGTTTAGAAACTTGTGCAAGATCAACCAGTTAGTGTGGACTTGAGTAGTTGAAGTCAGACACAAATTTATTTTATGGGCTTCTAGATCCTACCTATAACTTCCACTCAACTCCATAATTTTTTACCACCTCACTAATTGAAGAAAAAAAATTTCTTCCCACAAAGAGTTATCAGTCTATCTAGAAAAGGTGATCTCTTAGAATAACAGTACTTATTCCTAAAGTATGAGGGCCATTTATAGGTTTCAGTGATGATTTGCATGAGACTTGTCTTATATAAAAGACACTCTGAGAATAGTGTGGAGAACAAAGGAGGTCAGGCATCAGTGTTATCTAAGACATGGAGAACAAAAGATAATAGAGCCTGGAACAGCTTAGTTGTAGCAAAATGGAAGACGAGAAAATGCATTTGTGAAATCTTTAGGGAAATTCTAGAGAATCGACTGAGTGAACTTGAAAAGCTGGAAGAGGCAAAAATTACGAGAGGAGCAATCACTATGAGTAAGGCATTTGTTACAAATCATTTCTCCAGTACGGAAAGTAGAGTTTTGGTGATAAAATCATCAAAAATTCTAATGTGAGATTAAAATATATAGTACAAAAACAAATCTTAGGTAAAATTGAGCACTTATCATAAATCTTCTTAGTGCTCTTAAGAAAACGTCTTTGATGTCTATATTGTGTGCTTGTTGTAAGAACTAACTGATACAACATTTGCAAAGCATCCAGCAGAGCATTCAGTACAGAAAATGAATTTGCTACGTTAGCTTTCTTTTTTCCATAATCATGGTCAAAATTGACGTACATCTAAGAGTGGTGATTTTAATAGATTGGAGTTTCCTGTCTTTTTCATCTAAGAAATATTTTTGACTACTTAACATCCCATGCTTGGAAATATAAAAATGGATAAGATTCAGTCCCTTTCCATAGTACAAGTAGGAAAAGTCAGGCATGACAATCCAGAAATCTACTTTTTACTGAAATCTGTCTCAAGCATTAGGTAGGGTGGTTCCTGTTATTCAGGTCTGAGTCTTCAAAATTATTGATAAAGAGGCACTAACCAGTGACATTTGTTATTTGTTTTCTGTCTGTCTTGTAGCTCTTGTCTGTCTTTTCCTGTCTTCCTTTGTGGTGCATTGATATTTTTTTGTAGTGACGCTCTTTGATTCTTTTCTCATTTTCTTTTTTTGAGTTTTTTATGGGTGTTTTCTTTGCGGTTATCACCTGTGTAAAACATCTTGTACTTAAAACATTCTATTCTAGGATGAAAATTTAATTTCAATTGCATACAAAAAGTATGTGTTTACTTCCCCCCCACGCTTTATGTTATTGATGTCACAAATTACATCTTTTTGTGTACTGCTTGTCTATTAACATATTTTATATAGTTAATTTTTATACTTTTGTCTTTTAATTTCTTCATTATTAGAATATTCTGTATTTGTTTTTATATTAACCTTCAACAGAGAAGTTTATGCTTTCCTATGCTTTTGTATTGCTGTTTAGTGTCTTTTTTCTTCAAATGAAAGGACTATCTGTAGCATTTCTTGTATTTTTTTTCTATACTTTGAATATATCATCCAACTACTTTATGGTCTGCAAGATTTCTGCTGAGAAACCCACTGATACTCGGATAAGTTCCCTTGAATGTGAAAACTCACTTTTCACTTCCTGCTTGTAAAATTCTTCCTTTTCTTTGACTTTGGACAATTTAGTTATAATGTGTCCTCATGTGTATTTTGTTGGATTCATTCTATTTGCATAAGTTGGGCTTTTTGAATCTGGATGTCCATTTTCTTCCCCAGATTTGGGAAGTTTTCAACCATTATTTTAAGTACATTTTTTGTTTCTTTTTCTCTCATTTCTCTTTCTGGGACTCTGATAATGCATATTCTAATCTGCCTGATGGTTTCCCTGAAGTCCCACAGGCCTTTACTTCTTTCATTTTTTGCTCTTTATTCATTCATTTATTTATTTATTTTTGTACTCTGACTAGATAGTTTTAAATGACCTGTCTTTGAGTTGACCGATTATTTCTTCTGCATGATAAAGTGTGCTGTTGTACCCATTCAGTGAATTTTGCATATGTATCTCCTCTCTGTCCATACACAATCCCACTTCCAAAGTAAAATGGTCCCCAATTTATGATGGTTTGACTTTTACTTTTTTGACATTATGATGGGTTTATTGGGGTATTAAAGGAGGTTTCAATTTATAATATATATATATATTTTTCCTTTTTGTCTCTTTTACTGACAGGCAACGGGATTGCAACCCTCGGTGTTGCGCCCACACCACGCTCAGCCAGTGAGCGGGAGCCGGTCTCCACATGGGATCCGAACCCTCGGCGGGAGCGCCGCCGCGCTCCCAAGTGGCACACTCTCCAGTGCGCCACCGGGCTGGCCCTATAATATTTTTGACATGATGGATTTATCAGGACATAACCCTGTTGTATGTCAAGGAATATTTGTATTTCTTCATAATATCCCCTTTGCCTAAAAATCATTCCCTTTCCCTTTTACTTATTTATTTTTCTTATGTTTTAAGTTCTGTTTTACTTCTCACCTCCTTTGTAAAAACACCCCAGGCTATACCAGCCTACATCTGTCTTTCTCCTACTACAGTAATAACACATGCTGTTTACTTACACATTTTAATATTTTAACACACAAACACAGTCATACTCTGAATGATTTACTCTGGTGTGAGTGTTCCTGGGTGTGTGTGTGTGAAAGAGAGAGTGCACACAAAAGATTATGTATCAAGAAAGACAGCTTTGAAAAGTATCAAAATTTGGCTGTCCTTCACAGTGTTCTCTCATAACTAGAACATATTTAAAGACCATATATCAAGAGAATTCAATTGAACAAACTCTGATGTAATTAGCATGCTATTTGTTCTATTGCCTTTGAGAATTAAGGACAAGAGTCTTGGGGAATAGACTCATTTCTGTACCCTTGAGGATTATTGAATGTTTTATGCCTTGAATATCCAAATGAGAGATGTACATTGTTAGCCTGCTATATATATAACACACTATATAATGATGCAGGTTTACCTGTTTTCTGAAATATAAACTTATTCTTATAAATACCCATTAGGATGGAGCCCAAACTTCTAAACATGGTCTGGCCTCTGACTCTATCTTAAATTATTTTACAAACCCATTCTTTCTTCAGCCACATAGATGTATTCACGAATACTAGAACTTGTTATGGTGATTACATATCCATGTCTATAGATGTACTGTTGACTGTACGTGTAATATATTTTTGCTCACATACTGAGTGAATTTTATCCTAAAGAACTTCTTTTTATTCTTCCTGTTGGGAACACAGCACCATTATTCCAATTGAGAACACAGCAATGAAGATTTATTTTATTGTTTATCATGTAAAATCACAAAGCTGAGTTCAACTTTCAGTATGACAGTGTGAGGAGCTCCGCAGACTCACCCCACAGCAAAACAAGCCACGCTGCTCAAAACTTTAATAAAGCAATGATTTAAAACCTCTTGAAATTGTCCTAAGTGCATACAACAAATCAATAAAAAAAATTTAAGAAATCTATTAAATCTTGGTAAGAACAGCAAGAATTTGTGGTATTTGGACCACAGCGTGCTTTGTCCCCTCCCCTCACACCCAGCTCAGGTTGACAAAAGCTCCATTCCAGACAGGTTCAGCCAAAAAGACAGGTCTTCCTCTCCCTTTAGCTTCCAAGCAAGGCTTACTGAATCTCACTGGGTGTTGGGAGACACAAGATGCCAGCATTTCTATCCCCTACAAATCAAGTTGAACAGACAAACTTTCTCATGAGTGTGGCCAATATTTCACTGTCTCTCTCCCTCGATCTAATCTGTACCCATAGAAGGAAGCCCCTATTCCAGGTGAAGTAGACTGCTAATATCAGGATACTGACCCTAGCTCCTCCTCCCGGTTCATTCATAGGTCAGAGGTTCCACATAGGGAGAAGGAAGCAAGACATTCAGAGGTTACTAACCTTTCTAGATTAGTGGGTGAGATAGTCTTTGAAACAAAGCCTTTTCAGGATAAACAAAACTGAGAAAACTCATTGTTAGCAGAACTGCCTTATAAAAAACCCCACTAAAGTATATTCTACAGGCTGGGATGTAGAATATCCACAGCAGCTGTGAAAGTACTTATGCAATTATAAAGTACAGTATAAATGCATATCTTTCTTCTTTCTTAAAAAATTTAAAAATCAATTGTATAACCCTCTCTTATAAGGTCAAATTATTCCCAACAAGGGTATCAAGACCATTGAATGAGGAAAGGACAGTCTTTTCAACAAATGAGACTGCTATGTACATGCAAAAAATGAAGTTGAACCATTACCTTACACCAAATACGATATTAACTAAAATGGATCAAAGACCTGAGTGTAAGAGCTAAAACTACATGAGGACAACTCTTAGGAAAAAAATATAGGGGGAAAGGCTCATGATATTGGATTTGGCAATTAGTTCGTCAATATGACACCAAAAGCATAGACAATAAAAGTAAAAATAGATAAATTGGACTACATCAAATTAGAAAACAAACAAACTTCTGTGGATCAAAGTATACAATCAACAAAATGAAAAGGCAACTGAGGAAAGGTAGAAAATATTTGCAAATCACATATATGATAAGGGTTACTACATAGAACATTTAAAGACCTCCTGCAATATAACAATATGAAAATACAAATAGATAAATAAATAAATGAATAAATAACCAAATTAAAAATGGGCAAAGCGCTTAAATAGACATTTTTCTGAAATAATACATAATTGGCCAATAAGCACATGAAATAATGTTCCCCATCAATAATCATTAGGGAAATGCAAATAAAACCACAATGAGATACCACCTCACACCCATTAGCATGACTCCTATAAGAGAAAAAAATGTTGCTGGTAGGATGTGAAAAAATTAAAACATTGGAACCCTTTGTTCACTGTTGGTGTGAATATTAAATGGTATGGCCTTTATGCATAACAGTACAGAGATCAAAAATAAAGTTGCTATGTGACCCAGAAATTTCACTTCTGAATATATACACAAAAGAATCAAAAACAGGGTTTTGAAGACATATGTGTAAACTCATGTTTATAGCAGTATTATTCATAATAGTCAAAAGGTAGAAACAAACCAAGTGTCCATTAATGAATGAATGGATAAACAAAATGTGGAACATACATTCATTGGGATTTTTTTAGCCTAAAAAAAGAAAAATCTGACACATACTGTAACGTGGATAAAGCTCGAGGACATTATGCTAAATGAAATACGCCAGTCACAAAAAGAAAACAGTTCATGATTCCACTTTTGTGAAGCACCTAGAGTAATCAAATTCACAGAGATAGGAAGTAAAATGGTAACTTCCAGGGGCTTGGAGTGGGGTGAGGAGGTGTTTCATAAGTATAGACTTTGAGTATTGCAAGATAAAAAGAAATCTGGAGATTGGCTGCACCACAGTGTGAATGTACATAACACTACTGAAAGGTTACTTAAAAATGTTTGAGATGGAAATAATATCAGCAAGATGTTGGAATAAGACTTTCTAGCCCTTGTCCCCTGGCAAAAACATCAATGTGGAACTTAAACAACTCAACTGCAAAAGAAACAAATAATTCATTTAAAAATGGGCAAATGACCTGAAGAGACATTTCTCAAAAGAAGATACACAAATGACCAACAGGTGTGTGAAAAATGCTCAATATCACTAAACATCATGGAAATGTAAATCAAAACCACAATGAGATATCCTCTCACTATAGTTAGAATGGTTATTATCAAAAAGACTAAATCCAGCAAATGCTAGAGAAGGTGTAAATAAAAAAGAACTCTTACACATTGTTGGTGGGAAGGTAAATTAGTACAGCCATTATGGAAAATTACATGGAGGTTCCTTAAAAAATGAAAAATGAAACTACTTCATGGTGCAGAAATCCCACTGCTGGATACTTATCCAAAGGAAAGGAAATTAACATACTGAAGAGATATCTGTACCGCCATGTTCACTGCAGCACTATTCACAATAGCCAAGATATGGAATCAGCATAGGTGTCCGAAGATGAATGGGTAAACAATATGTGGTATATGCACACAATGAAATACTACTCAGCCATGACAAATAATGAAATTCTGTCATTTGCAGCAATGTGGATGAGCCTGAAAGACATGTTAAGTGAAATAAGTCAAGCATGGAAAGATAAATATTTCATGTTCTCACTCATGTGGGAGCTAAAATAATAGTGTTATAAGGTGGAAGATACAGTGGTTGATTTGAGACCTTCCATCCTTGCTATGCCCCATACTCTGAATGAACGTCTATCCTTCAGGAAACTATGAAGTGGAGAAGTTATATTGTCTACACTTAGTATAAAATTGACAAATACAGAGTTTGCATTAGGCCATAATGTGAGTGGACAAAGCCTGTTGTATTTCCCTCCTTCACATTTTATAGCCACGTCTTTGATTTGCTTCACTACAGGTAAGCCTTCTCTTCCTACATGCTCTTCTGCTGTGATTTCATCTAAACCAGAACTACTGCAGGATGTTGGAACGGTCCCTTCTAGAGATGTCCCTAATGGAATGTACTACTCCATGCAAACAATGTTTTTTAGAAATTTTGAGAATTTATTTTTCAAAAAATGTAAACTTTAATCTTTCTCCTTTTTTATTGTTGTAGCACAATTGATGGTGATAAAGAAATGGGCAATATGCTCTTATGACTATGGACAATTCCCTTATGTGAAGACAAATTCCAGCCCATAATTTTAGTTAAGAAAATTTATTATAAAGCAGATCATTCTGTTTTTAAAAGCATATCTTCAGAAACTTTATCATCATTAAATTTATCAGTCAAGAATTTTAGTCGATCTGTTACTTAATCAGACTCCAAAATAGCAGATTCACTAAAGTTAACAGGAATCCCTACAGGGTAACTGTGGTGAATAGTTTCTTAGAAGCACTCAAAACCAAAAAATGTATAGAAAATGTCAAAGATGTCTTAAAGTTACTTTTTATTTTAATTCAAGCCAATTGCCTAAATTCTTGTTGAAGAAAACCCATTTCTAGTATTTGCATCTTATTCCTGGAACAGTTTAGCTTTATATCGCCACGTTTACATGAGGTGTACTGTAATATAAATGGCTTTCATAAAAGTTGCCAACTTCCAACCACCTGCTGTGTGCTGACAGCAGTAGCAACAATTCCACTGCTGCAAAATAATATTCAATTGCAATATCTACTGTCAGATCCACAAATCGTTCTCTTAGGTTATGTGGTTTGTTGGAATAAGACCATATTTTCTGATATTCCTTTGCTATCTTTCAACCTTCCCGGCATTATTCGCTTTGATTGATTCCACTGTAGCACGGGGCAAGCAGAAATGTGATCCTGTTTGGAAACCTCATTTTGCTGCAGTTCATATGTGGAGCAGCAACTGAAAAGTGTAAGCTTCAGAGAGTTTGCAGATGAAAATTGGCCTAGTGATAAAAAGTTCAGTGTAAAATGGAAATGCTCTCCTGCTAGTTCAGCTGTTTCCCTTCCATTTTGCCAGCAATGTCTCATTGCAGCACTTGGAATGGTACAGGAGTTGATGGACGAGGGTGTCAAAATAGGGCTTGAGAAGCCCCAAAATGAGTCTGGTGTGAACAAGTAGTTGTGGGGATAACAAATATTTTCTGTATGTACTGAGATAGGTTGCTATGATTTGAAGGAGATTATGAGAAAATAGTGAAAGGGTAGGTTTTCTTCAGTAACTGTTATAAAACACATATCTATTGGTGGCCACACAGCAACAGTTAAAATAGAATATGCCCAAAGGAGCCCAGAAGCCAATGGGACTAAATCAAACCAAAAAGCTTCTGCACAGCAAAAGAGACAATCAACAGAGTGAAGAGGCAACCTGGAGAACAGGAGAGAATATCTGCAAACTATTCACCCAACAAGGGATTAATATTAAAAATATACAAGGAACTCAAACAATCCAACAGTAATAAATCAAGTAATCTGATTTTAAAACAGGCAAATCTCCTGAATATACATTTCTCAAAAGGAGACATACAAATGGACAGAAGGTATATTAAAAAATGCTCAAAATCGCTAATCATCAGGGAAATGCAAATGAAAGCCACAATGAGATATCATCTCATTATAGTTAGAATGGCTATTATCAAAAAGACCAAATACAACAAATTCTGGTGAGGATGTGGAGAAAAGGACATCCTTATATACTGTTGGTGGGAGCATAAATTATAGCTACTATAGAAAACTGTATGGAGGTTCCTCAAAAAACTAAAAATAGAACTATCACATGAGTCAGCAATCCCACTACCAGGTATTTATCCACAGTTATGGAAACCAGTATGAGAAGGAGATACCTGCACCCCCGTGTTTATTGCAGCATTATTTACAATAGCCAATATATGGAATCAATTTAACTGCCCGTTGACAGAAGATTGGATAAAGAAAATGAAGTATATGTATAAAATGCAATACTACTCAGCCATAAGAAAGAATTAAATCCTGTTATTTGTGGCAACACGGATCCTGGAAGACATTGTTAGTGAAATAAATCAGGCACAGAAAGATAATTGCCTTATGTTTTCATTCATCTGTTGAAGCAAAAAAAAAAAAAAAAAAAAAAAAAAAAAAAAGCAAGCAAGCTTTTAGAAGTAGAGAGTAGAATTGTGGTTACTAGAGGCTGGGAAGGTGGGATAAGGAGAGTTGGTTAACAGATATAGAATGACATTAGAATGACATCAAGATAGGAAGAATAAGTTCTATTATTTGATAGTAGTGCTAGGTATCTATAATTAACAATAATTTATTGCATATTTTCAAATGGCTAGAAGAGAGAAATTCTAATGTTCTCATCACAAAGAAATGATAAATGCTTGTGGTGATGGAGATGCTAACAAGCCTGCTTTGATCATCAGACAGTGTATATGTGTATCTAAATATTTCTCTGTAACCCATAAATATATACATTATGTATCAACTAAAAAGTAAAATTTAAAAATATAAGTAAATGGGTCAAGCAGTCCATGTATGTGTGTTGAGATACATATTGGGATGACCATTGAGAAGTGTGGGTACCTGAACCATGCTTGCCTTTTTTAAAGATGCAGCTGCTTTTCTGTTTCTTTCCATCATTACCACCCTATAATATGAGCCTTCATTGCCATATCCTCAGGGGTTTTTTCCTGGCAAAAAGTCAGTTATTGAAAATTTTATATAAAATTTTCAAAAATTCCATATTGGAAGTTATGGCAGCTGGGTTGATACATCTGTAGAGTACAGTCTTCAAGGGCACGGAGCAGAACAGAGAGCAGCAAAAAATATATCTAGAGTTGGGGGGGCAAAAACCAAAACACAGCAGTACTGCTTTCTCATGTTTTTGAATGATATTGTACATTATCAGTCTCCACATTTCTAGATTCAATGTTTATTTTTCAGTCCTTGTCACAATTTTGAAATAGGTGATTATTTTCTTCTTAAGACATAAACTTCATTTTGATCTTAGGATGTTACATCTCCTGGTTTTCTTCCACACCTCTTGGCTGTCTTTCTTAGTGTACTATATTGCACACCCTTCCTTCAAGGTTCAATTTAATCTGTCATGTTTTTTCTCTATCACCGAAGTCCAATAGCCTTAAATATCTTCTATATGGCAAGAACCCCAAATTTGTACCTCCATTCACCAATTACATCTCAGACACTAGGCTGATCATCAGATGTCTGTTCAATAACTCTACTGCTTATTCAAAATGGTTTTCTCAGATTTTATACAAACTTTTAGTTTTTTTCCATAAACTACTCTAACAATCTTTATGATTTTACTGAATTATAATAATAATAAATTATATAAGTTCTGTATACGTGTGTGTGTGTTTTCTGTATTCTTTCAAAAGAAAATAAGCAACATGGCAACATAGTTTTGTAAACCCATATCCCTTGGCAATAACTCACACCAAATTGCTCCCATCTACCTCTTGTCTCTCTGTCTTATGAGTTTCTTCATTGCTTGAAATTCAGTTTGGCTTTACCTTTATTGATGTAATATTAACTTCCCTTCAGAGACAAATGAATGTTTCTTTGTTCTTATACCAAATACATTGTGCCACATGAAATTAATAAGACAATATCATTTGTTTTATTAATAATTTCTGCATGCCTGCATCTTGTCAGGCACTCTGCTATGGGCTAAGGGTGCATGAGTAATAAGCATTTGTCTGAAGGAGGTGGTTTAAATTTTTCCTCTTAAAGTTGGCATCTTCCAGATGTTTTCTTTACCTGTGTCTCAAGACCCTATTATGATAAAATAAAGAAATGAGTGAAAAGAGAACCACCTGTGACATTACAGATAGAGTGGTAGACTGAATAATGATTCTTCCTCCCCCCAACGAAGATACATTCTAATCCTTGGAAACTATGAATATGTTACTTTACACAGAAAAAAAGGACTTTGCAGATGTGATTAAGTTAAGGATCTTGAGATGGGGAAATTATCCCGAATTGTCGAGGTGGACCCAATGTTATCATAAGGACCCATATAAGAAAGAGGCAAGAGAGTCAGAGGCAGAGAAGGCAATGTGATAATGGAAGCAGAGATGAGAGAGAGAGAGAGAGAGAGAGAGAGAGAGAGAGAGAGAGAGAGAGAGAGATTTGAGGATGAGGATGGCTTTGGAAATAGAGGAAGAGACCAAGAGCCAGGAAGTCTAGGTGGCCTCTGGATGTTGTAAAAGGAAAAAGCATAGATTATTCCTTAGATACTTTATTTTAGAGAAAGTCAGAAAATTTAAACAAGAAAATCTAGACGAGTATAAATAGATGTAAAAAATTAATTACTTGAAGATAAATATGAGGAAATCTAGAAAATTAGCAAAAGAGTAGAAAGTATAGCTATTGTGTTAAAATATAGATAATTAGTTCAGGAAACATTCTTCTAAAAGAAATTCTATAGAAAGAAGACAGAAAAAATGGAAGTATGAAAATATCAAACAAGTAATATAAGAATATTTCTTAGAACTAAAGAAAATCATAAGGTTTCAAACAGCAAGTTCCCACCAAGTACAGAAAGAGATAAATAAAGACCCCTTTCTAGATCAAGATCAAGCAGAAGATCCTACAAATGTTCAGGGAAAGCACAACACATCTCAAATAAATAATAACAAAAAAGAATTGATGTTAGGTTCCTCTTTAACCATCTTGGATGCCAGAAATAAAATAGCCTTCCAAGTTCTTAGCAAAAATATTTTAAATGCACAATTCAATACCATGACAAAATATTAATGTTGGTAGGAGACAACTATAGTCATTTTCAGACTTGAAGGGATTCAAAAATATACATTTTACATACACACTTACTAAAGAAATTGCTAGTGGTCAAAAACAAAAGAAAGCAACCAGAAAGTGTCAAAACCAAGAAAAACGTAGACGTGGAAAAGAAAAAGAGTGGAGTTCATCAGATAATCTATCTGGAGACAGGACAAGGTGACAGCTAATCAGGAGGCTTAGAAAACAACTAATTCAGACTGGATCAGGAGTCCATTGGGTCTTATAAGAAAATCTCTAGAAAGAATGAAATAAGTGGAATTCAATTCTATAATAAGGAGTTGGGTTATCTGTAATGATACAACAATGACATATCAAAAATGTGATAAAAAGATAAAAAAACTCCAGGAAAACCTATATAAGAAATGGACAGTCTTGCATAAAGCAAATTATGGCAACCTATAGAAGAAAAAGAGAAGACTTAATTATGTTTACAGGACAGACAAAATTCTACTCTAAAGAAATGGGTGACAAAACATGGGAAGCTGGAGCAGGGAAGGGAAGTGCAGGAAAAGGTTTGGATTCCTAGTATATTTACATTGGTAAGTAGTTGTTAAAATAAAAATATCAAAGAATGGTCTAAAATATCTAAAAAAAAAAAGTAGTTTCAGTATATTATTTAAATTAATTATATTTATTATACAGTATTTAAAAGACATTCAACTCAAAATTTGGAGAAGTGGGATGGGAGAGTACTGGGAATAAACTAGATATCCACTATGTTATTGTATATCAATGAATACTGTCAAAGTCTGATGAATCAAAAAATACATGTCTGTACACATCATGTAGAATTGTACCTGTAACTTTGAGACTACCGAACAGAAATGATAAGGTGACCTCTGAGGAATGATAAAAATGGGGTAAGAAAGGGCCTATGACTTTTTTTCTTTTTGTGTAAAAGGTGCTTACTAAATTGCATATGCATGTGTTAAACTGAAAAGAACTATTCTCAGTATGGATTCATAGTGATTTCCCATCATTGATGTTATGGGCCCATTTTCCTAGTGCTCTACCCAATATGCATTCTCCACCCCTTACTTTATACTAACAATTCCTCCCTCCCCCATCATCCACACACAATTAAAGAACAGACAAACTACATTTGCCAGTGATGGCTAATGCGACCTAAACAAGACATTTGGAGCGAGGGTGAAGGCTTTATTAACATGCATCATTTGTCCATCATCATTTCCTTTTTTACTGTGGGAATACACATGGGAAAGTAGAGATAAAAGAGTCTTATTGTGAACTCAAGGTAATTTGTAGTAGAAAATCACATACAAGGGAGCACTGAGCAGAAAAATAGAAGATGCCTAAGCACCTCAGGTCATCACGGGGACTATCTCGTCTGCATTGACTGTATCTGACTTTCTTGTTATGTTAAAGAATAACTGCTTTACAATTTCAGTTAGCAGATTTTAGTAAACTAATCTATATCAAAAAATTAAAATAGCTAGGTAATCATATCTATAACCACTGTATTAAGTGTTATGGAGATTAACAGAAGAAATTATATAATATGATCCCTGTATCAAGATGTGTACACTTTCAAAAATATAATAAAATATTTTTTTCATCTTGCTATACAATTTAATATTTGTAAGTTGCCACAAAATCTAATGAAACAATTGATTTTGCTTGTGTTGAGAATGCTGTCAGATAAATTACATATTTACTTAGTATAAGATTTACAACATACTTGCAAACATGAGATTTTACAAAAGCAGAAAATGAGTCTTTGAAAGTTCAAGTAACTTTTTAAAGAAATTATGTAACATACAGTCTAACTAGGATTCAAGGCAGGTCTTTTCTTTCTCTTTTTCTTTCTCTCTCTCCCTCCTTGCCTTCTTCTCTCCCTCCCTCTCTCCTTTCCTTCCATCCTGTGAGGAAAATGGAGTTGGTCTGGTCAGGCCCCCTCACCTCATGCCTGCTGGGTGTGACTCAGCACATCCTTTGGAAACAAGTTTGCGGGAGTAGTTAGTGCGCCTGCGTGCCCGTGGACCCCTTGGCTCGTTGGCGCCTTTGTGTACTTTGGTGTGGAGGGCGGCGGCTCTGAACTGCTGGGCGGCAGAGCTCGTGTCTGAAGAAGAAAGCACGTCCGCTTTGCCAGCGGCTGCTCAGTATTTCTTTTGCTTCCCTGACTCAGGACCCGCACAGGATGGGCAGACGGGTCTGTGGTGCAGCCCGAGACTTGCTTTCTTTCTCTCCTCCTCCTCCTCCTCCTCCTCCTCGTTCTTCCCTTCATATATTGTTGGGAAAATAGAATAATTTAATCAGGCTCCCGTTGCCTCAAAGCAGGTTGTGTGTGGGTGGAGTTAGTGTGCATGGGCGGCACCATGACGTTGGCTGGCGTCCGCCTGGGGCATCCACCCAGCACAGCCATGCTTTCCAACCTAGGGCTTCCAAGGACCTGTTTGCCGGTTACCAGCTCACAAACCTGCGTGTGGAGGGTCTGGTGACCCAGCGTGGTGTGTTTAGAGTCTGTGACCCAGTCTGTGAATGGGCTTGAGGGGTCTGTGAACTCCAGACCCAGCCCTAGCTCAACAATTGGCCCAGTTGGCAGGATTACCAGCAGGTAAAAGAACCTGACAACTGGTGTGGTCGAGTAGCTTTACAATTGGCGTCACAAACAGGATTAAGAGCACTGCAATTGGTGACGTTGGCAGGATTCTGACATTAGCCCTAGCACCACATATATATATGAAGATGTATATATATTATTTTGACAAAGTATACATGACATAAATTTTACCATTTCACAATTTTAAGTTTAAAATTCAGTGGCATTAAAGTATATTCACAGTGTTGTGCAACTATCATGACTATCCATTTCCAGAACTTTTTCTTTATCCAAAATAGAAAACTTATACCCATTAAACAGTAACTCCCCATTCTGCCTGCCATGCCCATCCCCTAGTAACCATCATTTTACTTTCTGTCTTCGTGAATGTTAATATCTTAGGTACAACATCGTAAGTTCACTAGTACAGTATTTGTCTTTGTGTGACCAGCTTATTTCACTCAGTGTAAAATCCTCATGGTTTGTGGCATGTGTTACAGTTTCCAGACTTTGTAAGGCTTTATAATATTCCTTTGTGTGTATATACCACATTTTGTTTCTCAGTATATCCATTGAACAGTTTGCTTCCATCTTTTGGCTATTGTAATGCTGCTGTAAACAAGGGAGTAAAAATATCTCTGAAATTCTGCTTTCAGATTTTTTCAGTACATACCTAGAAGTGGAATTGCTGAATTATGTACGAATTCTAGTCTTAAGTTTTGAGAAACTGCCAAACTGTTTTCCATAGAGGCTGCTTCATTTCGCATCTCTACCAACAGTGTACAAGTGTTCCAGTTTCTCCACATTCTCTCTGACACTTGTTAATATCTGTCTACTGGTTTGCTTCAATAGTTGCCATTCTAATGGGTGTAAGGTGGTATCTCATTTTAGTTTTAATTTTCACTTCCCCAATGAGTAGTGAGCTTGAACATCTTTTCATGTACTTATTAGTACATGGAGCATTGTCAGGAAGAAAATATGACATATACCTGTGGGATAAGAGAGGGAGTGATCAGGAAAGATGTAGGCTCTAAGGGAGAGAAGTAAAACACAATTGGCAAATAAACCGACAGTAAATAACATGTTGCTAACTAGAACTCTGGGGATAGCCAAAGCGTAGGCATTGAAATTTGAGTTCGGGTTTTATGCAATTATCTGTGGGGCATTGACGCGAAGTTATACGAAGCATTGCTGATAACAGCTATTGCATTCACTTCACTGGCAGCTTGAAGGGGAAGGCACTGTGGACATCAGGTTGGAGCGTGGAGCATTGTCAGGAAGAAAATATGACATATACCTGTGGGATAAGAGAGGGAGTGATCAGGAAGTATGTAGGCTCTAAGCCAGAGAAGTAAAACACAACTGGCAAGTAAACGAACAGTAAATGACACTTTGCTAACTAGAACTCTGGGGGTAGCCAAAGAGTAGGCATTGAAATTTGAGTTCAGGTTTTACGTAATTATCTGTGGGTCATTAACATGAGTTCTAGCATGCTTTGCCACATGTATTTCTGCATTCCAAGAGAAAAATGTCAAATGTTTCTGGAAGTGCCAATCATAGACTGATTGGTGTGTTAATATTGTCATTTTTTCCACTAAGCCTGTTTTAAAGCCCATTTGAATGGGCTACACATTGGACAGTCTTTCTCACACCTCCTACCTCTGAGAAGAGAAATAAAGGAATTAATAACAGCTCCAACAGCTGGTCCATCTCTCACCGGTTGGAGACACTAATAGGATGAGTGCAGCAGGTTGGAAGAGTCTGTGTAAAGGATCATCCCTTTCCTGAAAATTTCGTGATATATTTATTTTTATTTGCCAGGCTGGTTTCCCAGTGATAGTGACTGATGTTTGTGCACAAAGCAATAAATGGTTGTTCATGATATCTGTACAAATTCAAAGGCTGATGCAAAAGATAACTGACTGTTAATAGGAGGATGGAAGTTTAGTGAAAATCACTATGTTATTACACTTTTAATATTTCTAGATTTCTCTCTATAGTTACAATTGTATCTCTAAATGAAAATAATAAAACCAAAACATATGCAGATTAAAGGTAAGATAAAGATATGAGAGGAGGGTTTATCTGCATGAGCTTTGACATTTTTTGACTCATCTTTGCACCATTAATAATCTAAATAAAATAAAAATTAATATATAAATATAGATACATAAATTAAATTTATTCAATATTTACTAAATCTTTATTTATGTCTTCATACCAAATAAAATATAAATATGATTATATCATGCTTTGCACTTTTGAAAAAGGTGGAATCCCATTGATTTACTTATTCTGTAAGTGGTTATTTAATTGCACTGTGATTCAGGCATTGATTGCATTGTTTAAAAAAAAAAAACTTGCCCCTTTTCTAAAGCAGCTTGAAGTCTGAGAGATTAAATTTATGTAGATGAAACAGGAAAATATCAGTACCAGTACTATGATGTGTTTTGTTAGAGAGAAGAACCCGAGGACCTATATTCGGTTTCCTAGTAAATGTTTCCTCTCACACTGAATGCGGATCTTTACAGGGCATATGCATGCCTTGATGAGATCGAGAACATCACCATCTACTTCCAGCCTGAATGGAGACATTAATGTGGCTCTTCCTAGGATGGTCTTTACACACCTATCTCTGAATTGGATCGCTGTAGGAATGCAGATAAATAAAAGTTCACTATATACAAGTCATATTCTGAAAGACATACAATCTGTGATAAATAGTGAAGTATGGATAGTCTGGTTAGTCAGAGAGAAGGCTACTTTTGCTCGAGGAGATGTGATACAAGTTTAAGCAAAGCACAGAAGTAGGAGTGATTGAAATTAGGAGCAAAATGGAGAGGAGAGCAGCCTACACTAGTAAATGTTTTCTACGGAAAGATGCAGCTGAAAAGGTGGACTAGCCCAGGGGTAGGAAAAACCTTGCACAGCGTGTCTTTGGAAAGAATCTCCAAACTTGAGATTTCCTTGAATGCTTGGTCTTTTATCATAAATATCACCAATGGAAATTGTAATATAGACAAGAGAACAATGTGACCTACAAGACACATGTGCCCAATGTCATTTTGTAATTTCAAAAGAGAGTGAGAGAGGAAGAGAGAGGAGAAACAGAGTA
>NW_007741126.1:24449-26812 GCF_000696425.1 Galeopterus variegatus | reverse complement strand
AGAAATAATTTCTGATCTTGAGGATGGTCTTTAAAAAAAACCCAAGTAGACCAAAAAAAAAAGAAGAAGAAGAAGAAGAAAATCTAAAAGAGCTAGCACACAAACATTCAATCCTGTGTGTTCTGGAAGGGTATGAGAAAGGAAAGGCATTGAAAACATATTTAATGAAATAACAGCAGAAAACTTCCCAGGTATTGGTAGAAACAGACTTCCAAATCCAAGAGGCTCAAAGATCCCCAAACTGATTCAATCCTAAAAGATCCTCTTTGAGACATATTGTAGTCAAACTGTCAAAAGTCAAAAACAAAGACAGAATCCTGAAAACAACAAGAGAAAAGCATCAAGTCACCAATATGGGAGTCCTCATCATACTAACAGTAGACTTCTCAACAGAAATGCTGCAGGAGAGAAGAGAATGAGATGATAATATCAAAGCACTAAAATAAAAAAAAAAAAATGCCAGCCAGGAATACTATACCCAGCAAGGCTATTCTTCAGAAATGAAAAAATGAAAGGGACATAGTGTATTTCCCAGACTCAAAAGCTATGAGAGTTTACTACCACATGACCAACTGTACAAGAAATGAGTAAGGAAGTCCTAAACATGGAAATAGAAAAAACAACCTTAATATTTATATAGAAGAACAAAAGACCCCAAATAGCCAAAGTAATCTGAAGCAAGAAAAAAATAATAATAAGTAAAGTCAGAGGAATAACACTCCCTGATACCAAATTATTCTACAACAAAAACAGCATGGTACTGGCATAAAAAGAGACACCTTGGACCAGTGGGACAGAATAAAATAATTCAGCAATCAACACAACTGATCAACCCAACTTACAACCAACTGATCTTTGACAAAGGCACCAAATCCATACATTGGGGAAAAGACTGCCTCTCCAATAAATGGTTCTGGGAAAACTGGACACCCATATGTAATAGAATGAAACTACCCACATATATCTCAATATAACAAAATCAACTCAAAATGGATAAAGACTTAAATATAAGACCTGACATTATAAAACTCCTCATAGAAAACATTGGGGAAACACTTCAGGAAGTAGGATTATAGAAAGACTTTATGAATAAGACCCCCAAAGCACAGGCAACAACAACAAAAATAAACAAATGGGATTATATCAGACTTTAAAGCTTCCACACAACAAAAGAAACAATCAACAGAGCACAAAGATAACCTACAGAATGGGAGTAAATATTTGCCAACTGTGTATCCAACAAGAGATTAATATCGGAATACAAAAGGAATTCAAACAACAGTAAAAAATCTAGTAACACAATTAAAATATGGGCAAAGGAGCTGNTTGACCTGTGGAGAGACATACACAGAGACCCTGGAGAGTACAGAAACTCAGGATAGCCAAATAGTATACAGAAGAAAAATCCCACCCACCACTAACCCATTCCCCAACCAAAGGGAAGCAAGGACCCAGGAGAAGCCTCAGCCTATAGGAGTCAGGAAAGAGAAACCCTACCCAGGGTCACCCATTCCAGCAAAGGAGATCCAGTATACCCCAGTGCACCCATCAGGGTGATGGGACACTAGCCAGGGAGCCAAAAAACCTGTGCAGGGTCACCCATTCTGGCCAAAGAGTGACAAGGCACCCAGTCACTTTGCCCAAGACCTCAAGATCTTGCCCACATCCTTGATGACACAACATGTGTCACTAATCTAAGCAAGGAATCACTAAGTATCCTGGTACCTATGTCATGGAGGTACTCACGCTCAACTCCAACACTGAATATGGTAAAATTACCCACATGTAGAGAATATGGCAAAATTACCCACATGGAGAATACACAATTATGCCTACCTGGAACCAATATTAAAACACCCAACTCAACATAAACACATCTACAGGAGGAAGTCTCTCTCCTCAGAGCTCACTCCAGAGTAATATAAGAAGCAATTGCTTACATGGTTACCAGACATCAATGTAGAGATACTAAGTAAAATTTTTAAAAATAATCAAGAAAATATGACACCACCAAAGAAAACCAATAATTCTTAAATACCATTCCCTATGTAGCAGGAATCCCTTGAAATGTCTGAAAAAAGAATTCCGAAAAACAATCTTAAAGAACCTCAGTGACATATAAGAAAACTCAGTTACATAACACAGTGAAATGAGAAAAACAATCCAGAACACGCAGAAGAAAATATGCAAAGAGATAAATACCATAAAAAGGAACACATTAGTACTCCTGGAAATGAAATGCTTGCTCAACAAAATAAAAAACTACAATTGAGAGTGGAAGATGCAGTCTAGAGCAAGTGGAAGAAATAATTTCTGATCTTGAGGATGGTCTTTAAAAAAAACCCAAGTAGACCAAAAAAAAA